>NC_083560.1:14930391-15136189 GCF_019925205.1 Metopolophium dirhodum | reverse complement strand
TAATATTTTAATTTTTGTGTAAAATAAAAAACAACCGTGATATTTAAAAACAAGTTGTAACAATTATAAATATAATTAATATAACATATTTATATGTTTCATAACACTTATGTATATAATACGAACTCTACCTTATGTACGATTAACTGCTGATCGATACATTAATATTAAAACACACACACATAATTGCAAGGGCTATGACCAACACACACCATGGATTAGTAAAGCAGTTCACTATACACCTCATATCTCAATACACACTACGACTATGTATGACTACGATACAGTCACATATTATAATAGAATATAGCTTAGGAATATTATATTTGCGAGTATTATTATTATTTGTCAGTGCTTAGTAGACAATAAACCATAATTATAACTGAAATGGAATCCTAGTAATTTAAATATATTATTTAAGATTCTGATATTTACATATCTGCCCCTAACCTATTTATATCTATAGGATCCTACGATTCTCCCTGAATATATTATATTTAACTGCTCGTCCCCCCGATCATGATACAAAGTTTTTTTTATTTATTGGTAATAATGCTACATAAGGTTACACCACAGCCGTCTCAATCAACATTCGCCAAACACCCCGCACCAGCACCTACGCAATGTGAGACGTAGATTATTCTAATATTTATAGGAAATTAAATAGTTTATATGAAACAAAAAAGACACGATATATAAAAAGTATTTTCAATTATTAAAATAATATTAAGGTTTACAATAAATATTTACAAGGTTCTTACTTATCCATTAAATGGATTATAAAATTGTATCATTATCTGAGTAACATATATTTCTCGGTATTTCGTCATCTTCTAGGTAATAATATATAAAAACGTATATGATGCCTCATCCATATTATATATCCAACGGTATATTAATTTTCATATCTCCTTTATACTTTCGAACCAACGGATACATTATGTATCAAACAACGTCTTGATCAATTGTTATGTAATACATCTGAGAAAAACAACATTCATCAAGACTAGTCATGCATCTACATGTTTGTTTGCTAATAAAACCTTAACTATTGTTAATCAACAATATTGATATATTTTAAGAACGAATGAGAAAAACATACATGTAAAAGCCATTATCACTTGTGTAATATTTATTTTTTACATTATGTATCACACCTACCATATTATTATTACACAATATATACCCCTCTTGATCACTAATCCTTAATCATTACCTATCACTTATTCAGTATTCTTGATCCCTTGATCCTCTGATCTCGTGTTCTATATTTTTCATACCTGTGCATGAGAAAACACATACACGAACGCGCATACAACAACTTACATATTATCAATAACCTGACCGACATATATATATATATATATATTAATTCATGCATGTACACGGGAAAAACACACAACATTACCAGTCACAGTCACCACCAACGAAACACTCTCAAAAACATATTTTTTCACGCTTACATATGAGAAAACGCATGTGTGCTTGCACATCAACAACTTACATATCACTCAAGTGGCCGATGCGTATATTTTATCAGCACATACGTACAACAGTCATATCACTTGTATAATATTTTTATTTTACCGTCATACACACACAGGCATATAACACCACCGCCATATATTATTGTATAAGTTATAATATCGGAAAATTAAGAACTATTAACAATATCTCTCATTTCAGCAGATACTTTATGCGGTTTATTACCTAAATTTAGAAATATACAATAATTAACGGCACATCTGTAGTACCTATCTTACCAACATCTTTATCAATTTAACAATTAAAAATTTTCATATTATTAGTCATTTTCCATACAGGCTCATGCTACAATGTGCATACATGTGGGAACATACATACATTCCTGTTATTGTATGTTTATATACACAATACTATCAGGCTAACCTATCCTGAATAATATTACAGATACTTATATTTTTAATCAATCATACATACATTGAAATATTGTATGAGATTACATTAGACTAAAATCATAGCTTATATATACATACATGGATTATAGGTATATACGAGAAAAAATAAATCTCTTTAACTGTTATTATTGTTATTATTATTCGTCATGTGTAGTGAGAATTATAATATATATATATATATATATATAACAATAAGTAAAAAAAAAAATAATACTAAAAACTATTATCAACCCATCACTTAGTTCTATAGTTACCTACATGGATACGCGATACCTAGTATGATATTATGAAAACCCACATTAAATCATATATACATATTCGATATTACAAACGCCTAAACATATTTTATAGTTAACATAACTATATATACATATAAACATTCATATATATATATAGGTACACATCAATAAGTCATCTACATAATATAGGCATACACATATATTACTTACATAGTATGCACACACTTGTATACCTATATCCTTACATATTTGATATTCTTATATATTTAAACAGTATTCATACATACATACATACATACATAGACTCGATTATTTCAAATAATAATTCACATAAAATATTTTCGGTATATAATTTATTCAATACCTGGATTCTTTAACATATATTAATTATTATATATTTACATTAGATAGGTACATGAAATATATCACAACGTCGCCGTGGATACTGATGTAACGATATCCAATATACAACAATTAAATGCAATATAGTACCTGATCATATATTATAATTTACTCATTTTTTCGTTAAATACGTAGGTAGAATTTATGCAGAAACCTAAAAATATACTCAACAATGTGAATACACATTAAAATGTACTGATTTTGATAAAAAAAAAAAAAAAAAAAAACATTGCTGTCTGTGTGTAAATACAGAAATCTTGCTAAAATAAGTAAAAATATCAAAATTTCAATAAAGCATATTATGGAAACATCACAATATTTTAGTAAAAAATGGGCAAAAATATCATAATTTCATTAAATAATATGTAATATTATAAAAAATATCATACCCATGTCTAGTTTATTACCATCAAAGGCATATATACAGTTTAGTTATTAAATGTATCTAAATGCATGACCATCACTATAACGAGTCATTATTACAAGTCTCAACATCCGAAACATATCGTTGCACTATAATATAATAGTTAATACATACATACATGCACACACATACACACGTACATACATTTGCATACATATTTACTTAAACAGCATTCGTGCATACATATAGACGCGATTGATTATTTCAAATAATAATTTATATAAAATACTTTCGATATATACCTATTTTATTTAATACCTGAATTCTTAAACATATATATTAATTATTATATATTTACAGTAGATACATGAAATATATCACAACGTCGCTGTGCATACTAATACTACAATTAAATGTAATACAATACCTACAAAATCATATTTAAATTCCATGGTATTCGATAATGAGAAAGATAATATTATATTATAGTTATTTTCATCACATATTAGCAAAAACAAAATAAAATGTACCTACGTCAAGCTGTGATAATCTTTCACTTATGATATCATATAGTAAACCATATATATTTCAATTATTTTTAACGCATATCTTACACAGATGGCCCAGCAAAATAATAGGAGTTAATTATTATTTATACAGTTATATCTATACTACATGGATGCTTATCACTGATACTTTTCATGTATTAGGTATTCTATATGCTTACTTTGTAAAATAATCATGGAATCGCTTTATATTACCTTCACAAGCTTGGAAATATATATATATATATTTTTTTCTAGTGAAAATTGATAAAAATACCTTAATTTCTCCCAAATTATTATATTAGGTATATTAATGTCGATAAAATCTTATACAAATATAATTTCTATGTCAAGGACATGTCTAAAATATCGAAAATCTCAATAATTACATATAACTATAGTCTGCAAATCATTCCATCAATCATATCGCATTAGATATATTTCAAGTTTTATGACTCATTCATTATATTATGTTAAAACATGTAAACATTTCATAAATTCAATAAAAATGTGTTCAATTATCATAATCTCACTGTAAAAATAGGTATATATAACTAATACATTACCTTTAAAAACCGGTATTTTCATAGATACTTTTGCTAAAAGTTATTATTTTTATTTAAACATCATAAAAACTGTATTCATAGAGCCTCACTCGTCAGCTATATAATATAATATACCTATACTCTCATTACAATCTTCACTGATTTTCATCATTATACCTGTCTTGAAATACACAAATCTATAACACGTCGATCAAGACCACTATATTTTTATGATTTTCCATCAATGTAACATAGAAATCATATATTTGTCTCCAATTATCGCTAAATACATGAGGGTATTTATGCTGAAACCATACCCGTTCATCTATTTACTTCACAAATAATGTAAAACACACGTATATTACCATCACAAGTTAGGATATATCTTGCCATCTCTAGTAGATATTAAATAATTAGTCATAGTTTGGTTTTATATAGGTATAAAATAATAATAATATAATATTATATTTTTATATTCGATCGTACATATACATACTGATCATAAATATAAACATATTTATACTCCAACACATATAGACACTATTCAGATCTTGATAAAACTATCTGAATAAGACGATACGTATATATTAAAAATCTCGCAAAAATGTATAATTTCAACAGTCTACAATGCTGATATAAATATAGTTTTTATTGTATTTGACTTTACTCTAAATAATTGATAGGGACACATATTTGTATAATAATATCATATTTTCAATGAAAATATATACAAACTTCATATTCGTATTAAAAAATCATATTAGATGCATCCACATGAGAAATATTATATTTCTGTAGTTCTCATAAACATCAGCATATTTATACCTCAAATATAAACTATTTTCATACTAAATCCATATACAAATATCGTAATTTTATTAAAAACACATATTATAATTATTATCATTATCATCATAAACCGTTATACATAATATGATGATTTCATACGTTAACTGTTTAACTCAAGATACATTAAAGATCATCCAATTCATAATTAACATTCGTACGGTTCGAATTCAGAAATCACAATCACTCGCATACGTGCACGACTATATTTCCCCCTCCACCCCTCCACTAGGTTAGGTTAGTTTCCTGTAGGTTAGACTAAAAAAAAAAAAACAAAAAAAATACAAAAATTAAATTAAAGGTCATGATCCATTATGACTCTTTACTTCATCCTACACTCTGTGAAGGATGAAGTAATCTTTAATCGTATTAAAGGTCAAGATCCATTATGACTCATTACTTCATCGTTCACAGAGTGTAGATGAAGTAATCTTTAATTTAATTTTTGTATTTTTTTTGTTTTTTTTTTTTTAGTCTAACCTACAGGAAACTAACCTAACCTAGTGGAGGGGTGGAGGGGGAAATATAGTCGTGCACGTATGCGAGTGATTGTGATTTCTGAATTCGAACCGTACGAATGTTAATTATGAATTGGATGATCTTTAATGTATCTTGAGTTAAACAGTTAACGTATGAAATCATCATATTATGTATAACGGTTTATGATGATAATGATAATAATTATAATATGTGTTTTTAATAAAATTACGATATTTGTATATGGATTTAGTATGAAAATAGTTTATATTTGAGGTATAAATATGCTGATGTTTATGAGAACTACAGAAATATAATATTTCTCATGTGGATGCATCTAATATGATTTTTTAATACGAATATGAAGTTTGTATATATTTTCATTGAAAATATGATATTATTATACAAATATGTGTCCCTATCAATTATTTAGAGTAAAGTCAAATACAATAAAAACTATATTTATATCAGCATTGTAGACTGTTGAAATTATACATTTTTGCGAGATTTTTAATATATACGTATCGTCTTATTCAGATAGTTTTATCAAGATCTGAATAGTGTCTATATGTGTTGGAGTATAAATATGTTTATATTTATGATCAGTATGTATATGTACGATCGAATATAAAAATATAATATTATATTATTATTATTTTATACCTATATAAAACCAAACTATGACTAATTATTTAATATCTACTAGAGATGGCAAGATATATCCTAACTTGTGATGGTAATATACGTGTGTTTTACATTATTTGTGAAGTAAATAGATGAACGGGTATGGTTTCAGCATAAATACCCTCATGTATTTAGCGATAATTGGAGACAAATATATGATTTCTATGTTACATTGATGGAAAATCATAAAAATATAGTGGTCTTGATCGACGTGTTATAGATTTGTGTATTTCAAGACAGGTATAATGATGAAAATCAGTGAAGATTGTAATGAGAGTATAGGTATATTATATTATATAGCTGACGAGTGAGGCTCTATGAATACAGTTTTTATGATGTTTAAATAAAAATAATAACTTTTAGCAAAAGTATCTATGAAAATACCGGTTTTTAAAGGTAATGTATTAGTTATATATACCTATTTTTACAGTGAGATTATGATAATTGAACACATTTTTATTGAATTTATGAAATGTTTACATGTTTTAACATAATATAATGAATGAGTCATAAAACTTGAAATATATCTAATGCGATATGATTGATGGAATGATTTGCAGACTATAGTTATATGTAATTATTGAGATTTTCGATATTTTAGACATGTCCTTGACATAGAAATTATATTTGTATAAGATTTTATCGACATTAATATACCTAATATAATAATTTGGGAGAAATTAAGGTATTTTTATCAATTTTCACTAGAAAAAAATATATATATATATATTTCCAAGCTTGTGAAGGTAATATAAAGCGATTCCATGATTATTTTACAAAGTAAGCATATAGAATACCTAATACATGAAAAGTATCAGTGATAAGCATCCATGTAGTATAGATATAACTGTATAAATAATAATTAACTCCTATTATTTTGCTGGGCCATCTGTGTAAGATATGCGTTAAAAATAATTGAAATATATATGGTTTACTATATGATATCATAAGTGAAAGATTATCACAGCTTGACGTAGGTACATTTTATTTTGTTTTTGCTAATATGTGATGAAAATAACTATAATATAATATTATCTTTCTCATTATCGAATACCATGGAATTTAAATATGATTTTGTAGGTATTGTATTACATTTAATTGTAGTATTAGTATGCACAGCGACGTTGTGATATATTTCATGTATCTACTGTAAATATATAATAATTAATATATATGTTTAAGAATTCAGGTATTAAATAAAATAGGTATATATCGAAAGTATTTTATATAAATTATTATTTGAAATAATCAATCGCGTCTATATGTATGCACGAATGCTGTTTAAGTAAATATGTATGCAAATGTATGTACGTGTGTATGTGTGTGCATGTATGTATGTATTAACTATTATATTATAGTGCAACGATATGTTTCGGATGTTGAGACTTGTAATAATGACTCGTTATAGTGATGGTCATGCATTTAGATACATTTAATAACTAAACTGTATATATGCCTTTGATGGTAATAAACTAGACATGGGTATGATATTTTTTATAATATTACATATTATTTAATGAAATTATGATATTTTTGCCCATTTTTTACTAAAATATTGTGATGTTTCCATAATATGCTTTATTGAAATTTTGATATTTTTACTTATTTTAGCAAGATTTCTGTATTTACACACAGACAGCAATGTTTTTTTTTTTTTTTTTTTTATCAAAATCAGTACATTTTAATGTGTATTCACATTGTTGAGTATATTTTTAGGTTTCTGCATAAATTCTACCTACGTATTTAACGAAAAAATGAGTAAATTATAATATATGATCAGGTACTATATTGCATTTAATTGTTGTATATTGGATATCGTTACATCAGTATCCACGGCGACGTTGTGATATATTTCATGTACCTATCTAATGTAAATATATAATAATTAATATATGTTAAAGAATCCAGGTATTGAATAAATTATATACCGAAAATATTTTATGTGAATTATTATTTGAAATAATCGAGTCTATGTATGTATGTATGTATGTATGAATACTGTTTAAATATATAAGAATATCAAATATGTAAGGATATAGGTATACAAGTGTGTGCATACTATGTAAGTAATATATGTGTATGCCTATATTATGTAGATGACTTATTGATGTGTACCTATATATATATATGAATGTTTATATGTATATATAGTTATGTTAACTATAAAATATGTTTAGGCGTTTGTAATATCGAATATGTATATATGATTTAATGTGGGTTTTCATAATATCATACTAGGTATCGCGTATCCATGTAGGTAACTATAGAACTAAGTGATGGGTTGATAATAGTTTTTAGTATTATTTTTTTTTTTTACTTATTGTTATATATATATATATATATATATTATAATTCTCACTACACATGACGAATAATAATAACAATAATAACAGTTAAAGAGATTTATTTTTTCTCGTATATACCTATAATCCATGTATGTATATATAAGCTATGATTTTAGTCTAATGTAATCTCATACAATATTTCAATGTATGTATGATTGATTAAAAATATAAGTATCTGTAATATTATTCAGGATAGGTTAGCCTGATAGTATTGTGTATATAAACATACAATAACAGGAATGTATGTATGTTCCCACATGTATGCACATTGTAGCATGAGCCTGTATGGAAAATGACTAATAATATGAAAATTTTTAATTGTTAAATTGATAAAGATGTTGGTAAGATAGGTACTACAGATGTGCCGTTAATTATTGTATATTTCTAAATTTAGGTAATAAACCGCATAAAGTATCTGCTGAAATGAGAGATATTGTTAATAGTTCTTAATTTTCCGATATTATAACTTATACAATAATATATGGCGGTGGTGTTATATGCCTGTGTGTGTATGACGGTAAAATAAAAATATTATACAAGTGATATGACTGTTGTACGTATGTGCTGATAAAATATACGCATCGGCCACTTGAGTGATATGTAAGTTGTTGATGTGCAAGCACACATGCGTTTTCTCATATGTAAGCGTGAAAAAATATGTTTTTGAGAGTGTTTCGTTGGTGGTGACTGTGACTGGTAATGTTGTGTGTTTTTCCCGTGTACATGCATGAATTAATATATATATATATATATATGTCGGTCAGGTTATTGATAATATGTAAGTTGTTGTATGCGCGTTCGTGTATGTGTTTTCTCATGCACAGGTATGAAAAATATAGAACACGAGATCAGAGGATCAAGGGATCAAGAATACTGAATAAGTGATAGGTAATGATTAAGGATTAGTGATCAAGAGGGGTATATATTGTGTAATAATAATATGGTAGGTGTGATACATAATGTAAAAAATAAATATTACACAAGTGATAATGGCTTTTACATGTATGTTTTTCTCATTCGTTCTTAAAATATATCAATATTGTTGATTAACAATAGTTAAGGTTTTATTAGCAAACAAACATGTAGATGCATGACTAGTCTTGATGAATGTTGTTTTTCTCAGATGTATTACATAACAATTGATCAAGACGTTGTTTGATACATAATGTATCCGTTGGTTCGAAAGTATAAAGGAGATATGAAAATTAATATACCGTTGGATATATAATATGGATGAGGCATCATATACGTTTTTATATATTATTACCTAGAAGATGACGAAATACCGAGAAATATATGTTACTCAGATAATGATACAATTTTATAATCCATTTAATGGATAAGTAAGAACCTTGTAAATATTTATTGTAAACCTTAATATTATTTTAATAATTGAAAATACTTTTTATATATCGTGTCTTTTTGTTTCATATAAACTATTTAATTTCCTATAAATATTAGAATAATCTACGTCTCACATTGCGTAGGTGCTGGTGCGGGGTGTTTGGCGAATGTTGATTGAGACGGCTGTGGTGTAACCTTATGTAGCATTATTACCAATAAATAAAAAAACTTTGTATCATGATCGGGGGGACGAGCAGTTAAATATAATATATTCAGGGAGAATCGTAGGATCCTATAGATATAAATAGGTTAGGGGCAGATATGTAAATATCAGAATCTTAAATAATATATTTAAATTACTAGGATTCCATTTCAGTTATAATTATGGTTTATTGTCTACTAAGCACTGACAAATAATAATAATACTCGCAAATATAATATTCCTAAGCTATATTCTATTATAATATGTGACTGTATCGTAGTCATACATAGTCGTAGTGTGTATTGAGATATGAGGTGTATAGTGAACTGCTTTACTAATCCATGGTGTGTGTTGGTCATAGCCCTTGCAATTATGTGTGTGTGTTTTAATATTAATGTATCGATCAGCAGTTAATCGTACATAAGGTAGAGTTCGTATTATATACATAAGTGTTATGAAACATATAAATATGTTATATTATTATATTTATAATTGTTACAACTTGTTTTTAAATATCACGGTTGTTTTTATTTTACACAAAAATTAAAATATTAAAATGAAAAGTAAGTATAAGCATATTTGTGTTTAATTCAAATATATTAGATTAAATGTTGTATTATTTCAAACATTAAAATAAATGTAGCAGGTATATAAACGGTGAAGTCGAAATAGGATACTATAATTTTTGCATTTAGTGACCAAACTATATACTCAAAGACGACGTCCAAGACCCTCAGAGTCGATATCGTCTATTCTCCTTAGTCAGTATACCTACTAGTTACACAAATTCATAATATTGTGTGTCATAAATATATAATTTTGTGTATGTTGTCGAGTAATCCTTTGAGCTGTATAAAATAGTTAGATCTATGTATTTTAATAGGAATTACAATTTTGTAGTCGTAATTGACGAGGGATGGCGGGGGTGAAAATACTTTCTAGGGTGGATGGATTGGAATGTTTAAATGCATCTACGTAATTGCGACTATGTTTTTTGTAAGTATGACTTTTGTGTCTTAATATATTGATATGTACCTAAGCTGTATAATATGTTTGGTTGTGTGTGTGTTTGTGATGTTGTATGTGTGAATATATGTACATAAACTAAATATAAATGAATACTGCATATACATATATATTATAATATGTTTGGGTGTTTGTGATACCTGATGAATGTGTGTATGTATGCATATAATATGCGACTATGTAAGTATCTAAATATGTATGAACTATCCTATGGGTATATGAGTGTAAGTGTGTTGTGCTAGAGAAATGTGTGAATGAAACTCATCATCATCTGTAAACGATTAAACGATTGACCATATATACATATATATATATATTATAATTAATATTTCCGTATGTTGTCGGGGAGAGGAATGTGTGAATGCAAGCGAATGTACCTATATTCCGACGTGTATATTTTGAAAATAAATATTTTTACAAGTTTATGTCTGTGTGTGTTTGAGATTTATTCTCATGTATAACGAAGGACTGGGTGGCTTGTTTGTATACTATATGGAATACTGGAATCGTGTGTGTGTGTGTGTGTGTATGTGATGTGATGTGATATGAATGTATGTATCTATGCATGCATGCGTGTACCTATGTATGATAAGGTATATAATATATATGTTGAGCTTGTGTGTGTTGTAAATATTATTATATAAGTTCAGAATGAAAACTGATGAGTACTGTATAGTGTGTAATACCATATTATAGTTTGTATGTGTATGGTTATATCATATTTATATGAATAAATATACCTATGCGTTTTATTGATATGTAAGTAATAAGTATATAATATTATGGTATAATATTTGTATATAGGTATGTGTGATGTTGTAGGTACCTTATATTATATTATGAGCATAACGTATGTTCGTATATATGTATGTATGTATGTATGTATGTGTATGTGGGTATGTATGTATGTATGTATGTATGTATGTATGTATGTATGTATGTATGTATGTATGTATGTATGTAAGTGTGTATGTATGCATGTATGTGTATGTGTGTTTGTATGTATGTATATATAAGTTCAGAATGAAAACTGAAGAGTACTGTATAATGTTTAATAGTATATTATAGTTTGTATGTGTATGGTTATATCATATTTATATGATGCGTTTTATTGATATGTAAGTAATAAGTGTATAAATTGTATAATAATATGTTCAGGGGTTTGTGATAATGATGTGTGTATAATTGTTTAGATATATGTAAATACCTATGTATATTATATGTAGACTATATTATAATATATTTGAATGTGTGTTTGTTTGAGAGGTATAACGTGTGTGTATGTATGTATGTATATATGTATGTATGTATGTATGAATATATATATATATATATGTATGTATGTATGTGTATGTGTGTTTGTACATAAGTGCGTATGTAAGTAGGTATTTATAGATGTGATAACTGATAACATAGATATAATAACGCGGTGGCGGGCTCGTGCGCGTTCGCGGCGGCCCTTTGTAAGGTGTAGCGTTGGTGGTGTTGGTGGTGGTGGTGGTGGGGGGAAATTATAGAATGTTTATTGTTAGAAATATCAGTGGAATATTATATGTTCAAGTCACTGTGATAATGATGTGTGTATAATTGTTTATATATATGTAAGTACCTATGTATATTATATGTAGACTATATTATAATATATTTGAATGTGTGTTTGTTTGAGATGTATAACGTGTATATATGTATGTATGTGTGTTTGTACGTAAGTGCGTATGTAAGTATTTATAGATGTGATAACTGATAACATAGGTATGATAACGCGGTGGCGGGCTCGCGCGCGTTCGCGGCGGCCTTTTGTAAGGTGTAGTGGTTGTGGTTGTGGTGGTGGGGGAAATTATACATCTCGTACGTATATGAACGATTGTCGTAAACACCAGTTAAATGAGATAGAATTTACATTTTAATCATAAGCGAGTAAGTTGCGCAGTGGTGTGGATGTCGTATGGGAAGCGACCTGTTCGAGTTCGAATCCCGGTTCGGCAAAAAAATTTTTAAATTATTTTCCGCGGCTAATTGATAGGGAAGAGTGGCGGGGGGATTATCGTACAAGTGCGTGATTGATGGTGGGGGTATCTGAAGAGCGGGGTAGCGGGGGGAATGTCGTGTACGTATGTGATAGATCGCTCAACCCATGGGTTGAGCAGAGGTGTATAGATGTATATGGGTTGAGCAACGGGTTTCGCGGGTTGAGCCATCAGGTATAGGGCTGAGCCAGCAGGCTGGGGTTCCAGAACTCTCTTTTTTATCCTACTTATCCCGCGCGCCTCAGTCTCCGCCGATCCAATACTGCACCACCGTTCCGGCAGTCGCACACACGCTCCCCTCATAGTACCCACGGCCCAGAGTACCGGCCACTCACGTTATCTGTACGTATGTGACCCCCTCCCTCACCTGTAGTGTTCTCCGCCACCAAAGGTCGCAAAGTACGGACCGACACCAGCAAAAGCCACCACTACATTTTTTCCCGTCTGAGCTCCCGGTACCATGAGCGAGTAGCACGCGTTTCGCTAATGCGCCGAAGGGTGGCACAAGACCCACACTAATTTACTGGTAACGTTTTGGGTACATCTTTATTACTATTCTCACCGTGGCCAGTAATTATTTAGGGTATTATTATGAGATTATTATTATTATATTATTATTATTATACTTATTATTATTATGGTACATTATTGTTGTCCTCCCGCCGGTAAACCGCTCCGTCGGAGCCGTGTGGTGAGTAATGTTTATATTTTATATTATTATTATTAAAATGTATTATTATTATCTTTATAACTTTACTTTGACCGAGTTTTATGCCTTCGGCTTTCTCGGCACCAACTTCAATCCAAAATTTATTCAAATAAACTCATATATATATTTTTTTCCCCAAATTGAGGTGTTATTATTTCACCGTCGGTCACCTGTCCTATTACTAGGTCAAATGTATTCACGTTCTTAAATAATAAAAAAAATCCACGGCACTCCGGCTTTCAGGTCTCGGTCCGTGGTTGGCGACCGTGAAATGTTCGAGGCAGCCACATGACTCTCGAGAACATGACAAACATGATCGAGCAGTCACAGAATTTATGTTCATAAAGTATTAAATTAATCGTACGGATACCTTAGTCCGTTTATATAATTGCGGGTTTTCTGGGGATTGTTCGTTATCGGTTGATAAGATCGAGAGCGACCGATCGCCGCCCGTGCCAGACCAGTTTTACATTTTATATATTTTGTTTGTCATGTGTGCATCATTCCCTTACAGTTTTCAGAAGTGGGATTATGGATCGCGCGTGTGATAATTTTTTTTTACTTATGAATGTTAATGTTAATTTGAATGTTTAATTATTAATTTTGAAAGTACAATAAGTTGATTTAATAAATACGGGAAATGCCGAATACCAATAATACCGTCGGTATGACTACCCGTTCCCGCGCGAATGAACCTAAGAATGATGGCGAACAGGATGAAGGAAATTTGAACGTCATGGGTACTGCACAACAGAACGAAAATGCACAAAGTGCTGTGCGACTAACCGGTTCGGCAAAAAAATTTTTAAATTATTTTCCGCGGCTAATTGATAGGGAAGAGTGGCGGGGGGATTATCGTACAAGTGCGTGATTGATGGTGGGGGTATCTGAAGAGCGGGGTAGCGGGGGGAATGTCGTGTACGTATGTGATAGATCGCTCAACCCATGGGTTGAGCAGAGGTGTATAGATGTATATGGGTTGAGCAACGGGTTTCGCGGGTTGAGCCATCAGGTATAGGGCTGAGCCAGCAGGCTGGGGTTCCAGAACTCTCTTTTTTATCCTACTTATCCCGCGCGCCTCAGTCTCCGCCGATCCAATACTGCACCACCGTTCCGGCAGTCGCACACACGCTCCCCTCATAGTACCCACGGCCCAGAGTACCGGCCACTCACGTTATCTGTACGTATGTGACCCCCTCCCTCACCTGTAGTGTTCTCCGCCACCAAAGGTCGCAAAGTACGGACCGACACCAGCAAAAGCCACCACTACATTTTTTCCCGTCTGAGCTCCCGGTACCATGAGCGAGTAGCACGCGTTTCGCTAATGCGCCGAAGGGTGGCACAAGACCCACACTAATTTACTGGTAACGTTTTGGGTACATCTTTATTACTATTCTCACCGTGGCCAGTAATTATTTAGGGTATTATTATGAGATTATTATTATTATATTATTATTATTATACTTATTATTATTATGGTACATTATTGTTGTCCTCCCGCCGGTAAACCGCTCCGTCGGAGCCGTGTGGTGAGTAATGTTTATATTTTATATTATTATTATTAAAATGTATTATTATTATCTTTATAACTTTACTTTGACCGAGTTTTATGCCTTCGGCTTTCTCGGCACCAACTTCAATCCAAAATTTATTCAAATAAACTCATATATATATTTTTTTCCCCAAATTGAGGTGTTATTATTTCACCGTCGGTCACCTGTCCTATTACTAGGTCAAATGTATTCACGTTCTTAAATAATAAAAAAAATCCACGGCACTCCGGCTTTCAGGTCTCGGTCCGTGGTTGGCGACCGTGAAATGTTCGAGGCAGCCACATGACTCTCGAGAACATGACAAACATGATCGAGCAGTCACAGAATTTATGTTCATAAAGTATTAAATTAATCGTACGGATACCTTAGTCCGTTTATATAATTGCGGGTTTTCTGGGGATTGTTCGTTATCGGTTGATAAGATCGAGAGCGACCGATCGCCGCCCGTGCCAGACCAGTTTTACATTTTATATATTTTGTTTGTCATGTGTGCATCATTCCCTTACAGTTTTCAGAAGTGGGATTATGGATCGCGCGTGTGATAATTTTTTTTTACTTATGAATGTTAATGTTAATTTGAATGTTTAATTATTAATTTTGAAAGTACAATAAGTTGATTTAATAAATACGGGAAATGCCGAATACCAATAATACCGTCGGTATGACTACCCGTTCCCGCGCGAATGAACCTAAGAATGATGGCGAACAGGATGAAGGAAATTTGAACGTCATGGGTACTGCACAACAGAACGAAAATGCACAAAGTGCTGTGCGACTAACCGAGAAAAATTCGCAGCACGATATCTTCGCCAATGGAGGGACACTAGGTGAACAAAATAATTCGGAAAAAACTTCGCAAAATGGATCGAACGTCGAGAGCGTGAATGCAGTCGATACGAACGCTATGCTCAATACGCTGATGGTGCAAAATAATATGCTCATGGAGTTATTAAAATTGCAACAGAATAAACCACTCAACGACATAACCATTGCTCCGGATTTAGATAAGTCGATACCGGTTTTCAATGGTCTTAACACTGGTTATCAAGCGTTAGACTGGTTGAGGACTGTGAATGGAGTTGCCAATTTACATCGGTGGCCCGATAATTTTAAGTTACAATCCGTACGAGCAAACCTAACCTAACCTAACCAAACTTAGATGGTGCAGCCCGACATTGGTATGCGTCACGCGACATCGAAAACTGGCCTGATTTCGAAAGACAATTTCACAAAACATTTGTTGGTACCGTTATGACCGGTGACCGGTGGAAAGAAATGTCCCGTCGTGTTCAAGTTCGAAATGAAAACATCCACGAGTACTTCCACGAAACGTTCCCGATAACCCGCGCGAAATGGAGGTTCTGAGAACTAAGGCAGCAGAACGGATAATTAAGTCACAGAAATCGAATGAAATACAGTATAATTCAAAACGTAAGGAACCGACGATTTACAAGGAAAACGACTATGTAATGATAAAAAACGTAGATGTGACATTAGGACACAATAAAAAGTTAATACCGAAATTCCGGGGACCATACGTAATAAGGAAAGTGCTAGACCGGGATAGATACATAGTAAGTGATATAGAGGGGTTCCAATTAACTCAGCGTCCGTACGAAGGTATCGTTGGACCGGACCGCATGAAAATGTGGATCCGTTTTTAAAAAAAAGTTATTTATTATTATGCTGCTAAATAGGTGCATTTGGTTATTATTATTAGTATTATTATTATTATTATTTTTTTTTTTTTTGTTTCTTTTCATTCACCACAAGTATAGATGTCAATTGATTTATTATTATGATTATTTTGCTTATTTTCTATTTACATGTAAACTTTATATTATATGAGTTTATCTATAAAATATGTAATATTCATTGATGTATGTTTAATGTAACTTCAATATTGTATAATGTTCCGCGATACGCCGCATAAGCGTTACATACTATGTTTATTTATTTATTATTTTTATTTTTGTTACTTTTCATATGTTTTCCCTCATAGTTATGTGGTACGAGGTTAAGATTGCCATTATCAGTGTTAAAACTTAAGTTACTGTATATAAAAAAAAATTTTTGTTCGAGACGAACAAAGGTCAGAATGGCCGAACTGTAAGAATTTATGTTCATAAAGTATTAAATTAATCGTACGGATACCTTAGTCCGTTTATATAATTGCGGGTTTTCTGGGGATTGTTCGTTATCGGTTGATAAGATCGAGAGCGACCGATCGCCGCCCGTGCCAGACCAGTTTTACATTTTATATATTTTGTTTGTCATGTGTGCTAAAGTGTGCATCATTCCCTTACAAAAGTATCAAAGTTATAGCAAGTTTGTCATATTCCGCCTATAATAGATTAATATAATCTATTGATACAAAATCCTAACCTAACCTAACCGTGCTAAAATCAGATAAATAAAAAAAACTAAATTTAACCATTTGTAAATTAGACTATCTTTTTCCCAGAGGTCTAATCTACACACAAACATTAATTTATCTATACTAATCATAGATAATATATAATGGATAGGCCATCAGCCTTCTCCGTGCGTTCCCAAATGATAAGCTATGGGGTAATACATTTTTTATCCCATGAGCAAATCATTTTTCTTTTTTATTTAAATTTAAAATAAAATTATTATTTTAGCCAGTAGGTGCTTTTATTATTGTTAAATGGTAATTAATTAATTAATTACGATAAGTTCATAATATAGTGTAATATTAAATGTAAGAAAATATAAATATAATAATATTTATTTGATAACAATTGTTGGTAGATAGTGATAAGTCAAAATGGTAACCCGTTGGTTACTACTGGTAACAATGGTATAGATGGGGCATATACCGAAACTTCGGGAACGCTGCCCCATGGGTGTTTAGTATAGGGATGGCCTATCCATTATATATTATCTATGATACTAATATATATAAAATGATAGCGTTTGTTTGTATGTTCGGGATAAACTCCGGAACTACTTATTCAATCGTCGTGCAGTTTTTTTCAAATTAAATAGGACAGAGAAGGTTTTAGGCATAAATTTAGTCCGATAAAGAATATCATTGTATAAGAAAAACGATTCTGAGCTAAAACTTGATCATATTATTGTGAATGAAGTAATTTATATTGAAATTATATTGTATAATGATTAATAATCTTTATAGTTTATACCATCAATGAAAAAAATAAAATAAACTCAGTGAAATTAATTTTATAGTTGGTTTAAATAGTTTGATAGTTCAAATTGTTTTTAAAAAAAAATTTAGATACAAAACCATAAAATATGCAACATAAAAATTAAATTAGTTGATTCAGTTGAACATGAATCAAATTTGTATCCAAGTCAGCATTAAACTGAATAAATAGAAATAAAAAATGGAATTTCATAAACATCCAAACCCTAAATATAATTATTATAATAATTAATTTTTCTACTCACTATAGTCATCTTTTTCTTTTTGATTAAGTCCAGTCCAGTTTTCGTTCATACTTTCGGCTACCGCAACCCATTCTTGTGTTTTTTTGTCTCTGAGTCTATATTCTTCACTGGATGTGTCCCAAATTGCAAAATGCATGGTCTATTTTGTATTTTGGCTATTAATCTTTCACAATCGATAGCCATATTATTTATATTTTTGGCCATGTGCCCATGTTGACGGAAAGACAGACAAAACAGTAATAATTCAGTTTTACAAAATAAATGCCCTTCTCGTACCCCGAAGACAACTAATAATAATAATATATCACTATTTTTAATTTTAGCCATGATGTTGGCGGAAAGACACGTTATACTATTATAATTTAGTTAACAATTTTATATATTATGTATTAATATTTAATATATATAAATACTTTTTTCGTACCCGGTGAAATAATATAATATTATGTTTACGATATTTAAGATTTTACAATAATATTGTATTTAAATACCGTACTATAGTAATAATCGCTGCGAAATTCGTTGAACCAAAATACCCGTATAGCGGCTATCATTAAAGCTGGTTACACACGGAGCAATTCGAACGCGCGCCTACGCGATTTTCAAATCACGGCAAATATAAAAACGCGTATGCATACGCTTACACACGAGCGTTTAAATCGCGTCCCCACTAATTTCTCATACCCAATTTATTGGCACCAAACTTAACAAAAGTCAAAATAATAGGTTATACAAATTGGAACGAATCATTTGTCCCAAAAACGTGGTTGAGGAACACTTACAAAATTTTACCATTATTTAAAAGTAAATAGTGTACTTAATTTTTTCATTTAATTATGGAGTTAGACGACGTTGAAGCCGTAGCCATAGCTTACGCTTTTTATAAACGCCATCCAAAAGCAAAAAAGCGGAAAAGCTACAGTTAGGCGCTATTGGGTGCATCCTATGAACAAGAAGAGGCCTAAAGAAGGACAATTTCAAATAAAATGTATGTCATTGAGAGCTTATCCAGAAGAATTTACTAAGTACTACAGGATGTCTATTACAACATTCGATGAATTAGTAAGAGAAAAAATAAACATTCAATTAAGGTGATCAGAAGAAGAACGACTAACAATAACTTTAAGGTAAGTAAAAAGTACAATGGCACGGTGAAAAAATAACATTAATATTTACTACGATTGACAATTAAAAATATTTTATAAAATATATAATATACAATGTAATCAACTATTTTACTAAAATTTAAAATTAGCGATATAGTCTTTAAAGTCTTAATTGGATTTATGACATTACTTTTTTATGAATTTATTTAGATATTTAGCAACTGGAATTCTACGGGGACTAAAAGTAATATTCTAATTTTGATTTTCGAATTTCGAATTTCGATTAGTCAGACGTCTGCTGTTGTTTGAAACTAATGTGCAGTCCTTAGTGAGAGATTTTTTTTGTGGAATAAATATTTGACATCTTCGATACTATGGACAGTAAAAAAGACTGGCGTTATGGAAAAAAAAATAAAACTCTTTTATCCAAAAGAAAGAAGAACAAAGGAAATATTAACTCCCTAAATAGATTTAAAAAAGTAAGTATAAAATATATTACAAATCTATTGTATTAATTAACTATTGGATGATATTATAATCATACTGAAAATTCTAAATATTAATTCAAAATATATGGTGATATTTGTATTTGGATTTTATATTTGAGTAATTAAATATTGATATAACTCCTGAGATGATGAACATGCTCTAATAATATTAGTTAATTCAGTTTTAGTATGTATTGATTTTACTATGTTGTGTGATTTTTTTTTATAAATGAAAATAAAATTTTATTCATTGGGTAAAAAAGCTTCAAAATTTGATACAAGACTTCTAATATATTGTCACAATAGTAGTTAAAAAATATTAAAAATACATAGTCATAATTTTTTTTAATAAGTATTGAATGGTCGAATTTTGACAAAATACGTAAAAATCACGAAAATTTGCAATTTATTTTGAGTTAGAAATTCATAAAAATTTTTCTTTTTAAATCTAAGGTTTGAAAATTCTATACGAAATTCTTCATGAGTTTGTCTACTTAGAGTATAGAAAATGTCAGTATAAACAGTCAGTGAAAATTGCATGTAACTACGATAATTTTTTAGTCTTACACCGACACCCAAAATCGATTTTTCGTAAAAATTACCGTTTTTCCTTATTTTATTTTTTATTTTTTCTGGCGCTTTTGAAAACTACTGGAAAATTGAGATTTTGACCTCTCAAATGCACCAATTATTACTTTAGGACATGTTTTACCTATTTCTCGTATCATGACTAAACAATTGACCTCATTGAATATAAGTACTACCTACATAGTAGTATAAAGTAGGTAGGTACTACGTACGTAATATAAATTTTCATTACAGTGCAATGCAAATGTAATTTAATTTGTAACTAATTTTTTTATTTAAACATTTTTTTGCACAGTATATAACAAATATAACTTCGTTTTTAATAATAATTTAAATTTATTTAATAATGAATTTTTTGAAAGGCTTTTTTTTATACTTTTAGCGCATTTTTTAGAGTTTTTAGGTCATAAACGCATTTTTTTTAAAGAGATTTTTTTTATATTTTTAGAGCATTTAAATCTGAGCCCTATTTATTTCTTATACAGACAAAGCCTAATAGTAAAATAAATAGGTAAAAATTGGTAATACAAATTGGCCGACAAACCGTCTTCGCTTAGAATTGTTTTAATATACAATGATATTATATCATTGAATTAAAATTGAATACCTTTCACTAAAATAACTAACTTATAACCTACTGTACAGCAGAACTATAGCCACGTATCGACATTTTTTATTCAATCAATATTTTATAAAGTTATAAATTGTTGTAGGTAAATTGTATTGGTCAAACGCCATCAACTTCTTCGAATACAACAAATTCACAAATTATACCGGAAGATAATTCCCAAAATAATGTGACATCAGTACTCTTAACTCCTCAAAAACAGCATGAAAATGACGAGTTGTGTAATGATGACCAATGGGCAAAATTAGAGGGCAGACGTATTGTAGATCTCAAACATATTTTTCAATCTTTACAGTCTATACAACACTTGGGATTTGATTGTTCATTTAGAGATTTAGAGTTTGTGAGAGAAAATAGAAAGGGATACTACAGTACATTTCAGTTTAATTGTAAAGTGTGTGGTTTAAAAGAACAAATAGATAGTGAAAATGTTAAAGGCAAAAATGTTAACATTAACATGGCAATAGTAAGTGCTACTGTAAATGCTGGTCAAGGGTACAGCCAACTCGACGAATTTTCTGCAACATTAAATATGCCAAATATGTCCAACCGATTATATCAAGAACTTCATTCGAAAATTTTTATGTATGTTCATGACATAGCCTGGAAAGAAATGGAATTAGCAGGGCAAGAAGAAAAAAGATTAGCGATCGAAAACGGTGATTTAGATCTAAAAGGTCGTCCGAAAATTGCAGTGATTGCAGATGGGGCATGGAGCAAGCGTTCGTACAGAACTAATTACAATGCATTGTCGGGAGTAGTAAGTTTAAGAATTAATTTATGATTATAATACCTAATAAGAAATATACTTCATTGTATACAAAATTCAAATTATGTTATAAAATGTTTCATTTATTTTTAAATTTTAATTAATTCGTATAAAATTCAGAAAAAAATATTAACTCTATGCATACCTAAAAGTGCAACAACAAAATGTCATACATAAATACTAATTATAATAAAGCCCGTTCTTTATTAAGAAAAATAATAGGAGTTTAGGATTACTAATTAAATGCGTAAAAAGTAATTCAGAACGAAATATAATTTCAAATAGTTTAGCATGTATTAATCGTATTTTAAATTAATATAAGTCTAACTTTATTTATTATCAAAATAATTGCGTAAAATTGAATTTACAGGCTTGTATTGTTGGAGCAAGAACCAAAAAAATACTGTATATAGGAGTCCGAAATAAATATTGTTGTGTGCAACGCATCAAAAAAAAATGGCAATGAAATCAATCATTTATGTTATAAAAATTGGAATTCTCCATCAACAGCCATGGAAGCAGACATAATTGTTGATGGATTCAAGCAAAGTTTAACAATGCATGGTCTAATTTATTCGCAGTTAATTGGTAAATAATATTTTTAAATAATAAGTACAACAAAATACTTCTGATAACATTTTAAATATAATTATCATTTTAGATTCCTATAGTGTAATGAATGAATGTATTTACTTTACAATAATGTGTTTGTTTTTTCTGTCTGTAATGATCAATTGTGATGAATCAATTGTACACTTTTTATTCAAAATAATTTTAAATATTTGTAATTCATTGATGTAGGTTACGTACTTTGATCATAATATAATGTACCAATTAAATTGTTTTAAATTTACAGGCGACGGCGATAGTAGTGTTCTAAAACGATTGCGTATTGCGAAACCATATGGATCGGATATTATGATTAAAAAGATTGAATGTACCAATCATATATTAAGAAATTACATTAATAAGCTAAGAGACATTGCGAATAAAAGAAAAAATTCCAACGGTGATCCCATACCAGGATGTTTTAGGAAATTATTACAAAACAATTTACTGAGACTTAGGTATGCTGTTACTGAAGCTATAAGGTTCAGGAAAAATGAAACTGGAATTATTTCTTACGAAGAAAAATTGGCACGACTGAAAACGGACGTCATTAATGGACCGAATCATGTTTTTGGAGATCATGACAATTGCTCTCAATATTTCTGCCAGGGTAAAAAAAAAGGTAACATCAAATTAACATATTTTTTCAGATTATTAAAATATGTCCTAGAAGTGTTGGTAGAAAAAAATATGGTTGACAAAAAATCTTTAAAATTTAATACAGTATATAAAAAATATGTTAAATATTTGCTGACAGATAATATCTGTTCAGGATCCTTTTTCTTATACAATGGTTCCAACATCATTGCATTCAAATTTAACTGATCTACCCTATGACCGAGATCCACTATAGACACACCTACTACACAGCACAGCGAATTTCTTTTTTTTTTCTTGAAATATTATAATATAATAATAGGTATATACGTAATATGATATTTACTATAATCTGAATAATTATTATTTTATACAATTATTGTAATACTTACAGTACTTACACATTACCTACAAATGATATAAGTTTTTTGATACGATTAGTAAAAGACGAATACTAAAACCAATTCTTATACCATTGTTTTTTTTTTTTTTATATATACATACAGATGAACAAAATCATGTACTTGATTTAAAAAGACTCGGACTTTGGGATGCCATTTGTAGAGTGAGAAATGTGTTAGTATATCACATTGAAAGTTTAATGTACAATTACAATAATAATGCAGCTGAATTATATAACTCTATCTTAGCTAAATTCGTGGGTGGTAAGCGAGTTAATTTTTGTCTGAAAGGTTCATATGAGTTGAGGTGTAATGCTGCGGTAACTGCATATAATTCTGGAGCAAACCGACTCTCAATATTTAATAAACACGTAACTACGAAAAGTCCTGGTCAGTTTACAAAGCGATACATAAAAAAGTATGAGATACCGAAATGTCAGAGAAGACGTCGCCGTCTTTTTAGTACGCCAACAAACCGATCGACCAAAAATACATCCGCCGGGCCAGATGAAGAATACGGAAATGTAGTGAATGACCACGACCCATTGTCAAATTTAACTGACACAGAGTACTCTCAATTAGAAACGGCATTTTTAAATAAATTAAAACTGACGGAGAATGAAATTTGGTCTTTAGAAGATAGGACAAAGAGACAACATCAATGTGATGAGTGGCATTTAGAACGTAAAAAACGGTTAGTATTACGTCGTACTTAACGTATATATAAAGTTATAAATATATATATATAAATTGTCCTACAATTATTTTTAATTTATTTATTTATTTTGACTCTTTAGATTAACAGCTTCATATTTTGGCAAATTATGCAAATTACGCGAATCTACTTCACGTGTAAATATTGTAAATGAAATGTTATTTGGAACTTTTAAAGGAAATGCAGCAACTCGGTACGGAATAGAGCATGAAATGATTGCCATCGAGCAATTGGAAAATAAAATCAATAAAAAAATTGTACCATCAGGGTTGATAGTAGATTTAAATCAGCCATTTTTAGCTGCATCTCCTGATGGATTGATCGGATCAGATTCACTTGTTGAAATAAAATGCCCAGCAAGTGCCAAAGATATGACTCCAGAAGAAGGAATAAATAGTAAAAAAATAAAGAGTTGTAAAATATTAGATGACAAATTGCATTTGAAAAGAACAGATAATTACTATTATCAAGTGCAGGGTCAACTTCACATTACTCGCAGAATGTATTGTTATTTTTGTATTTGGACACCGAAAGGTATATAAGATATTTATTTACTAATTTATATAAATTACTTTATACTACTTAATTATATTTATTATTTTATAGGATTTTTATTCGAGAAAATTAAAAGAGACGATAGTTTTTGGAATGAAAAAATGGCAACTCAGCTTACCACATTTTATATGGACTTTCTGTTAAAACAGTTAATAAAAGATGAATATTAAAGTAAAATACTATTATAGTTTTAGTTTTAGAGGTAGGTACATTTATTTAAAAATGTCTTACCAATGATAAAATTACAATAATACCTATATTTAATCTATTGTTTTACAAAAATATAAGTGTAACGAGTTATGAAAGTTTATACCTAATAGATGTATAGAAATTAAATTTTTATAATTATTTTATAGTAATACATAAAATAATTTTATATTTTTTATAACGATAAATATTTTGTAAACCCGTTACTACTATATTGTATTTTATCAGTTTTGTAAACATTAACTAAAAACAATCATATTGTATCCCTACTATAATATGCAAAATCAGTGAATCACTAATTGTAATCACAGATACCTGAAAAGTATCAGAATATAGAATATAGATTCTATATTCTATACTATTATCAGAGTAGGCCGTTAGTTCCGGGAATACGTAATGTGGTCGATATGCGTGCGGTGAGCCGCCCGGTGAAACGAGAACGCGATTATGAATTTTACGAATTACACACACTAATATTAATTTACTTCTCACACAGCAACACAGCTTAAATATAAATGCTGTATGAAATGCCTAAATATTACTCCTTAAAACATATCACGCTCCAGCCACCTTAACAAATTCAATCAACAATTTACAAGAGAAAATGGATGTTTTTCATAAAAAAAATAA
This sequence comes from Metopolophium dirhodum, assembly GCF_019925205.1. Classification (NCBI taxonomy): domain Eukaryota; kingdom Metazoa; phylum Arthropoda; class Insecta; order Hemiptera; family Aphididae; genus Metopolophium; species Metopolophium dirhodum. Next base: position 15,110,216 of record NC_083560.1, on the reverse strand, counting down.
GTTTGTATCTGCACAGGACACTCATAAAATGATTGAAAAAATCTAAGTATTGATATGGCTTTTGAGTAAACATTTAAAAATTCAAAAATAAGAATTTTAATAAATAATAATCAATAAATTTAATTTAAGGATAATAAAGGGGTGAACATACTTCAATACTTGGCAAATTATCCAGTACCTATATAATACTATGACTGATTTATTTTTTTTAAATATTTATTATTATTTAAAAAAATTATTAAACAATGTAGGTATTGGTTTTTAAAGGAAAAACTGGTTTAATGTTAATTAATTATTTAGGTTAGGTTAGGCTAGGGTGATACCAGGCCAAATTTTTTTTTCTCTGGTCATTTATAAACGGCTACTGAATCACCCATTAATTTGTTTATAGGTAGGTACCATATTTCCAGAAAGTATTGCTTAAAATGTTTTGGGTATAATATACTATATTTCTAAATAAATAATCAAAAATATACCTACTATATTATTATCACAAATGTACTACATTAAAACTTTCCTAATAATAATTAACTTTTTATTTTTTAATATATGTGATTTTAAAAAGTATACAGTATTAGTATTTACTTGCAAAAAAAGCATATTAAATTTGAATATAACAGACAAACTTAATATACTATAACTCAAGTCTAAAAACTCTTTGAAGTTATTAATACAATTTTATATGCAAATAATGGTTTACAATTTCTTTATTTCTTTACATGTTTTTAACATTATGGAATCCAAAGTAGGTAAAGGTATAACCTAAAGTACTTATATGTTTTACGTAAACTTGTCATAAGGTTATATGACTTATGACATAATATGATAATGTGTTGTATGCACATTAATATATTTTATGTTTATTGCAATTATACAAAAAAGAGAGGGCTTTTTAGACTTAGTATCTAAATAGCAACATTAACATGTTGGTATTGCCTATTAAAATAAAATTCAATAAATTAAATTTATTATGTTAGAATTATTTATTTTATTATATGGTTGAATCAAATTTATGCACAAGTACTATATTTCTAAATATCAATATTAGACATACATTTTCAACATTAAATTATAGGGAGGCGGAGGACAATGGTGAGGCAAAATAAAAATTTGGGGAGGGGGCACTTGCCCACCCTTGTACCAGTGTAGCACGGCCCCTGCTATGAGTAAAATATACAAGTATATTTTTATTAAGATTTCAATCATTTTTAAAATTAAAATGTATGTATTTTACATTTTTCGACTTTTTTTTATTTTGAAACATAAGTAATTTGACGAGTTTAGAACGATGGTGCAAAAATAAATTTGCGGAAATGATTAGTTTTGAAGTAATAAATTTGCGAAGTTCGCGATTTTACGTTAATACGCATGGGCGCGAAAGAAAATATTTTACGGAGGATATTTATCTAAATTCATGTTTTTGAAACGTTGCAAAATTCTAAAATTAGATCCGTTAAAATAATTGTTTACTTATACAGGAAAGCTGTATAATCCGTTAGGCGCAATTGAGTATGAATATATTTTAGCTAATCAGGCGTCAGATGAATCAGATCCAGATAGTGAATTTGAGTTATGCTAAGAACATAAATTAAAATTAAATTAGAAATAGAATTAAAAATTAAGTTAAATTGGAATTAGAATTAAAAATTAGAATTAATCACTAAAAATAAAAATAATATTATGGTTACAAATTATTTTATAATATTGTTAGATTAAGAATACCTATATTTTTATTAAATCACTATTTTAACGCTCTTATAATGTGGGCAGTGATTACACAGCTAACGGCACTCGTCGCTACGCTCCGCAAATCGAAAATATCCCCTGACTTGCTATGCAACACCACCTTAAGTAAGTTACAGGGTAAGTTATGTCGTAGAATATGGGCAGTGATTTATACGCAGTTAACATAAAATAATTATAAAATAAAATAATTTAAAAATTCGTTATTAAGAGCGTTAAAATAGAGCGTTGCGCGCATGAGTAAAACACCGAAAATAGCGAACTTCGGAAGTCCATAACTTCAAAACTAATCATTTCCGAAATTTATTTTTGCACCATCGTTCTAAACTCGTCGAATTACATGTTTCAAAAAAAAAAAATCGAAAATTCGAGGAGCCGCTAAACTAGATTTATACCTTTTTAAAATGTTCATAGGTACATTGTATAATTTTGTCAATTGTTTTGTTCTGTGATTCTTGAATGGAAAGTTTCTATATACTATTTACCTACGCACAGAATACCACATAATATATTGGATAGAAAAATAAGAAACAAGGAATATGACAATATTATTAATGATTGATCACTGGTGAGTGTTTTGATGATATTTAAATGGTATACACTTACCTGTATTCCAAATACTTATTTTCTCGTTCTGCACATCAATTATAAATGCCTCGTTTTCAAACATTATTGTAGTTGAATATGAAATAAATAAATACTAAATATGAAATAGCAAATTAAATGACGAGCTCTGGTCATACCAATGTCAACTTTTTGAATAAACAAAATGGAGCGTTAAAATCGTTTCGTGTGAAAATGAACATTTGAAATATACGGTTTAATTATTTTAGAACCTGATCGAGACCGAACGCGCTAAAATTAAACCTGCGCGATTTATCGAGTACGCTTGCGATCCGAACGCGTCTGTTATTCCCCGTTTGAATAACATCAAAATACACGGCGTGTACTATTTCGGGCGATTATTTGCCACGATTCGAATCGTGTACGAATTGCTCCGTGTGTAACCAGATTAAAAGTTAATAGAAATGGACGGTTTTGCTGTTTTATGGATTGGGTTTTGAAAATATTCGCCGGCTGACGACGAATATTGCGGCGGATAGTTCACGGCGTACTCGTAGGCTGCCCGATTTAACCATAGAGGTTTTCGATGACAGCGGAATTCGCCCCGAAATCCGCTCGACGAATTTCGCGGCGAATATGTGTATAACGATCGATCGATCACGGGCGTGTTTTCGCGCCGCCAAGCTTCATCGAAAACCCCCAAACCTGCGCCACCGCAGTGTAGAATGATCTCGAGATAGGTGCTTGCCCCTGCTCTGACAAGTCCGGCGACAGCCTATCAGCCCGCTACCGTCTGATAACGTTCTCCGACCTCTATAGACTTTGCCGCCGGTCGCCGCGTCATAGTCCGTGGCGGCAACGCTCTACCTGTTATCAATTATTACTAAAGCCGCGGTCGCACGATGATAGTAAAACGCGATAGTTACTATCGTGAAAGCTGCTATCAAGAGAGTGTCATTATTCTATTCTGTGATGTCATCGCGCGAACAGATCGATAGTGACTATCAAACTATCACGAAAGCGACTCTCGCACTATCATGCGTAGAAGATTTCACGATAGAGATAGAAATTATCATCGTGCATTTGTGCGACCGCGGCTTTGTTGTTCAACCTTCAACGCTGATATCTCCGCTCGCCGCCGCGGCCGTTGTGTGCCTCAGTAAACCGCTTGTTCGGACGAAGTGTCGTGTACAACAATATCAAATCGTCGTCACAAGTTACAATCGTTGCCTTGTTTCTTGTCCGCGACGGTTGGCGTGAGGTGGCGTAAACATTGCCGCCGTAAACGTCGTCGTCGTGCCGCCGCCGAAGTCAGTCGATGCGATCGTCGTTCGGCTCCGACGAGTACCTGTCTGGTACTCGTGAAACCACTGCCGTCGTTCCGGCTCGGAGTCTGTGTGCCGCGCAAGAGGCGGAAGTCAGTAATCGGTCAGCTTCACGTCCGGACGTCCGGTCTGAAGCGACCAGAGGATGCCGGAACAATGCCGGCCCGGGTATATAGGTACGTGTTGTCCGAGGTGTTGTCATTAGCGGCTTCAGGAATTTTTTCTTGGGGGGGGGGGGCATTGGGGGCCTTTGAAAATTTGTTAGGGCCAAGTTAAAGTTCAAACCGTGGTCTTTTCCCACTCATAGGCGCAATAAAGGTAGGGGCCAGTGGGCTAACACGCTACCTATTGTATAGACTGTGTTGCATTTATTGAGTTTCCACATAATAACACATAGTTGGTTTTCATTTTAATTGATGATAAATATCATATTATATAGGTTTATTATTTACAAATTTCAACATTAGATATAATTTCAACAAACTTACATCAAAAACGTGTACTTTACCTAGTCTTTATTATATAATACCTACACAAATTACATTTGTTTCTGAGTTACTACGTTTATACATTTATATTCAAATCAAAAAATTACACAATTCTTATTTGCCCTAACTAGGTACTTACTCAATAATAGAAATTCTAGTTACAAGCAAACATAGTAAATAGTCGAAAGCATAATTATATGAAATAATTGGTACCTACTAATTGTTAGTGATAATGTATAATATATTTATTATATTATAGTTTATTTACACATTTAAACACTATATAATAATTATATTTTTGATTAAAAAGAAATATACCTAAAATATGATAAATTAAAAACTATAATATTAAATTTTATTTACTTTAATTTAGCTGCTAACTAAATAACATAATTAGGTATAAAACAAACATATTATGATGGATACTTTTCTGTCTTATCACACACTCTTGTCACTAGGTACCTAGTTTATATTATGTTATATAATTTGTATTTATTATGGTTTATTATTTATTAACACGGTGTTGTTGTATTGTTTTGTCCATCGGCTGTAACGCTCCCAGTTTGGCTCACAGAGTGTGTTGCGTCCCAACTCTTGTCAATATATCTCAACTCAAGAAAGAAGATGTGATGTATTTAGATATAATGTGTGTTTATGTAACATATTATATTTTATATACAAAAATACAATAGGTAATAAACTGTAGTAAAGCGGTGTCACTACCTGACTCTAAAACTGATAGCTAAGACAGTGAGTGGTTTTACGACCTGTCTCCAAGACCAAGTCTTGGGTATCCCTAACCGTCTGATTGTTGGCCAACTCATACTGATACCGTCTGACAAGCTCTTGTTGTGGTCTCACTGATATAATATCCAACAGTGGTGGTCGTGGCTGTAGCGACTTTCCTGTACAAAGCGGAATTCTGATCTCGTAACATAATCTTGTCAATTTGTATCCTTTCTCGCGAATATCAATACTTTTCTCCGAGAAGAGACATGTGACAACACTTTAATAAGTACCTAGTTTGATTATTTTAATACAGTGTTCACTATGCTATGGTTTTTTTTTAGAATTTATCATGATCGCAACTATATTGCATATTATTTATCGATTTATTTTCATTGATCTTTGTAGGTAATATTATATTTTGTAGCTAGTTCTTACTATAATGTCAGGTTTTTGACGACGCCCACCTATCGGTACTATTAATTTGTTATTGTATTATTATATTATGTACCTGTGCACATTACGCTTATAGTTGCGTTGTATTTTAAATATTTACAATATATATAGTTGGGTTACTATATTCGTACAAAAGTGTATGTCAAAATCCATAAAAATACAAATTGATTAGTTTTAATAAAATCAGTGAAAATAAACCGTCTTAAAGTTGAAAAACTACGCTTACTATAAGTAACAGAAGTAGGCAAGGAAGCAGGCAATATTCTTATATAGTTAATATGTAATTTTTTTTTGTTATTTGGGGTTCGATACTTGGTTAAATTGAACGATCGATGTTAATGCATAATTTAGAACAACTCCATCTAATACACATTATAAAAGTATAAAATATAATTATTTAGTTTAATACAGTATACATAGGTAAGTACCTAAGTACTTATCATATTTAGTCATTTTTTTTTTATATATTTACTTACCTAAAATATTTACAAATTTTATTTCCAATATATTTTTATTTAATAAGAATTATTTAGTATACATTCTTTTTATATGCAGTAATTTTTTTTTATTCTTAGAATTTTCAATATTTATCACTCAAATAATTAATTATCATACATATCATACAATATCGTCTTATATTTATTGTAAAATGTTCAATCTAAATTACCACATCATTTAATGCGGCTGAGATCTATTGACAGAATAAGTGTCACATTGATCACATTGTCAGCAGTACAAAATTTTGTATTTTTGACTTATGTAAGTATAGCTTTATTTTAGACATTTGTGGTTATACAATTTCACCTATATATTGCCTATATATAACATTTATTCAAATATGATTGGGTAGTTTTAAGAATAAAATGTAGTATGGTACTCATATTTGCTCAATATTATCTTATGAATAAAAGAATTTTAAATAATAATCATAATCTCTAAGTGAACAATAAGAGCAGTGTAGTACAAAACGTTAATTTACGAAGTGTTCATTTTTTTTCAATCTAATTATATTATCTAAATTATTGAAGGTTTGAGCATAACAGTGGCCTATCCCATAAACTGAATTTTATTCATCCTAATTTTTGATGTGTAATAAGTTTATCCAAAACTATATAAGTACTAGTATAGATAAAATATAAAAAGTATTCAAAAGTCACTTTTTTAGCACAAAATTATTAACTATTTAACATTTCATTTTCATATAACTTATATGATATAGGTAGAATATATTTTAATATTAGTTCATGGCTAAAATAAGACCATAATAAGACCAATGGTAACCTATGGATGTGAAATATGGCCCACAACCAAACAATTAGAAAAAAGGCTGCTAGTATTTGAAAATAAAATACTGAGGAAGATTTGTGGTCCAGTGTTTGATAGCGAGCTAAATAATTGGCGTAGAAGAAAAAATACTGAACTAAGAGAAATCACTGAAGTTCCACTATTAACAAGCCACATTAAGTGTCAAAGACTCAAATGGTTTGGTCATACCATGCGGAAAACAGAAACCACTAATACGAGAGCAGTAATGGAGTGGCAACCGACAGGGAAAAGACCAAGAGGGAGGCCTAGAAAGCGATGGATGGATGGAATAAGGAAGGACTTAGAAACATTGGAAGTGACAAATTGGGAAGATGGAGTTCAGGATCGTGATTATTGGAGAACGGTGACGGTGGCGGCCAAAATTCTTAAAGAATTGTAAAGCCAAAAGAAGAAGAAGAAGAATTAGTTCATGGCTTGGAAACAAATATAATTTGTACCAAATTGTATTTTTATACATTGGAGTAATAAAACAATATTCTGCTTCAGTATATGATATTTAAAATGTTGTCATTCAATAAAAAAAAAAACATACAAATTACGATTAAGAATTAAAATTAAAATTTTTTATTTTTTCCAAGCAATATACATTTTTATAATAACTAATTGTAGTTACTTACATTTTTAAAACTAAATGCAAAATATAGAAGTTAATTGAAAATTAAATAAATAACTAACAAGTAGTTTAAAATTATCTTTCTATAATACCTAATGTACCTATTGTAAATGATGATTGCAAGCATTATTTACCATTATTATAATATTCACGTTTATACGTTTTTGAGTCTTTAGGCAACAAACATAGTAGTGGCGGCTATCCTATAGTCCATTTATTGCTTTATCAACACATACAACATTTAGTGGGTGGCTGGGTGCCTGGGTATGTGGTTTTATTAGTGTAACATAATTAATAACAAAATAATACTAAATACAAATTCTGAGTATACAGCGGAGGTTGTATTAATTTAAAAATATCATAGTGTGTATGAAATATAATACTATTTATATCGGTACTTAAAAGTTTCAATAGTGCCCACGAATAATATTTTTAATTTACAATACAATAACGAAGCACAAACGAATGGAGTTAATTTTGTTTTGAAATTCCAAAGTGGGGGGCCGGGGACATGGAGCTTTAAAGATACTTATTATTCAAGAATTGTAAATAGTTTTTTTTTTTTTTTTTACTTTTATTAATTTATTGATAGACGCTATTTATTATTCAATATATTATACAATTAATTATCTACGTTCTATAAGCAAAGCTTGTGTTGAATTTAGAGGCTTACAATTTACTTAGACACAAATACAATCTAGTTAAAGCGATTATTCAACAACAAATTTTAACATAATATAACTAGTTAATAATAGTTTATTTTAAATGTAATTGTAATTTTTCAATGGAATACAATATAATTTAATTAAATAACAAATATGCATTATAATATTTATAAATTACGTATACTATTTGCAATTTTCTATTAATTGTACGAAGAACTAACATAATTTCCGTGGTAACATTTAAAGTTAAAATTATTGAGTGCAGAAGTGTATAATTCATAGTGAAATTTCATAATTAATAATTAAGTAATGATTTTTAAAGCGTTTTTAAAAAAAAATACATAAAACAAGATGTTCTATTAGTAAGTGCCTATTAAATATGTGTTTCGTTGTAATTTCCCTTCAGATATTCAAAACACAACAATATATTTTATTGCCATTATCAAAACATTTTTGAGTGAAAATATAGTTATTAATTATTATAGTATAATTGATGGATTCAAATTTAATTATAGGTACTTAAACATATTGATTTTAATAATGATTTATTTATTGTTTTAGATACAATGTATTCTAATAAACCTGAAATGGTGGTTTTCAGACCTTCATAGAGTAAGTTTCAACATTTTAGTACCTAGCTAATTTAAGCTGATGAAATCAAAAGGAGCTCATAAGGCTGGGATGGCAAAAGTAAAAATAAAGATTTTATTTATAACAATTTTAGATTTTATTGTATTTTATTGTTACAATTCAAATTTTTTTTTCTAAATATAAATTATTAATTCTGCAGATTATTCTACCATCTGAATGAATACCAAGAACAAAGCGCTACAATGAAGATGATAGTTCAATTTCAAAATGCAGTAACACCAAATGAAATGGGTAGAATTAATATTATACATTATAATATGACACCACAAACACTCATATCCAGTGCTCGTGAGTTCATGCCCTAAAAAATGCCTAAATAAGCATGCATTTAGGGACTAAAAATTGACAAAATATGCCTTTAAAAGTTAAAAAAATATGCATTTATATGTACTAAATATTTAAAAATATGCACTTAAAAAATGCTTACTTTAAATCATAAACTATTTGTGAAATAACATGAATTATCCATTCATTTTTTTATAGTTATAATTTATTTTTTTATGTAACAATTAAAAAAAATAGTTTTTAAATACTATTCTTAAGCCTTCATGCACTGTGTATAATATACATCTTTGTCAGTAATTCATTTTAAATCTGAAACTTTTAAAACAAATTTATTCATTAATTTTTTTTATTTAAATAAACAAATATACAGTTTTACATTAATTGTACATTTGAATTATCTATCTTCAGTAAGCTAGGCTTGTGGCGAAGATAGAGAGTTATAAATTGATACATATCATGCTTAAAAACTAAAAAAAGGAAAAACTAAAACACTATTATTGCGTAATTATACAATACAAAAAGAGATAAATAAAATATAATACAATAAGGTTAACCTAAGTTTCATTTAGAGATGCATGTAGCCAATCATTAATTCATTTTTTAGCGTTATGATATTTGTAATTAATATTAACATTCTTCTTTATAGAGAAAGGCATAAAATTGTAATATATAGGACCTAGATAATCAACAAATTTTTGACCAACTGATTTTTTACAAAGAGATGTTTTAGCATCAAAAGATCGAAAAGCTCTTTTGTTACTAATTTCATTTTTCTCTACCCATTGATCTAAATGTTTGATCACCCACATAATAGCCATTTTTTTGAAAACAAAGTTAACTGGTAATACATTGAACTCTTTAAAATTAAGACCAGTTGAACCAACATAGTTTGTTTTTTGTAAACATACACGCACTATCTGTCGTTGATGAAGCAGTAAAGGTTTTAGAGCGTTATCCGAGAGCCCTCCCCAGATTAACAATCCATACTGAAATATTGCTTGATATAGAGCTAAGTATACAGTTCGCATGACATGAACGGATATAATTTTACGTAGCTTATAAAAACTGTAATTTAAACTTCGTAGACGCATAACTATGTTATTCACATGAAGATTCCATCTAAGGTGATTGTCAAACGTTAAACCTAGATATCGGGTACTAGATACTCTAAATAATTTTTGACAGACTGTGCCATTACACAAAGTTCCATTATCACAGAAATGTAACGTAAGTTCATCAAAATTATCTTTAACATCATTAATACTGATCTATCTAATTGTGATGTGTAACCAAAACACTGATATACTGAATGAAGTAATTATTACTAAATAGGCTATATTATATAGCGATTTAATTTTAATCATTCTATGTTGCAACTAAATTCCCAAAAATTTTATATAATATTATAATGAAAAATTATAAACGATCATGTTTTTTTTTCGTTCAAATGTTTATTCTTTCATAGTATTTTCATAAAAAAATGCATATTGATATAATAATATGAATAGGAATATCATAATCATGTATAATATGCCAAATAGGCAAAAAACCTCTCAAAATGCAAAAACATGCAAAATAAGACTTCACATATTTTACCGTGATACCTTGAAATGGATTTATGTCATCTAGATCATTAAACACAACTTAGCAAGATTTATATGCAAATTCATGAACTTACGAGCCCTGCTCATATCGAACATACTTATACACACCACTAGCATTACAAAAAACACAATTCACAAATCAAAAGAATTAAAAATAATATGTAAAAAATTACTGTTTTAAAATTACAGGACTAACAAAATAAAAATAAACTGCGTCATTGTTGATTTTGAATTCACCCTCATACTATCCACCCTCATATTAATAGCTGGAGCAATATCAAATAGCCACAACAAATCTAAAACCTTTAAAATGAGAGGGCAACCTCTTATATTAAAAATAGATCATCAATCAACAGACATCACAAAATTGACAAGGGAGGACATCAACCTAATAATAAAAACAATAATCCACATATTTAAAAACAAACCAGATAAACAAGAGCTAATCATGAATGAGCTCAATGAGAGCTTTCTGGTATAACCTAGGATATATCAACAAAAATGGTAGGAACTTAGACAAAACATAGGACAGAATTATTATGTAAACAATCATACAATGACACTTATATTCATGATCCTGTAACAGACAAATCAGTTCTGTTAACCTCACTAAATGCATATTCAACCATCTAATATTAAACACAGAAACCACATTAGAAAATCTTATATAACAATCCTTAACCAATTAAAACTATTATCTACCTACTCAGCCACTTATCACACAAAATTCTTTCACACCAAAAATAATAATAATAACCAGTCGCACAATAATTATTATTATGCAATTGATAATTTGTACTAGTTGTGAAGTAAATATGTATTTGTTTTTAGTTTTTACTTTTATAATATTTTAATGCTAATAAGTCTTATTCTCTATCCCCTTTTTTAGTGCGTTGATTTGTTAATTTACACTTATAACTTTAATAATTCAGTTGATCTTAATGTTTAAGTTATAGGTTATTGTTTTGCTAAATAGTATCCCTTTTAATTGATATAGATTTCTACTTTAATTTTCTAATAATTCTTAGTGTTAATCCCCAGTTAATTTATACTTTTGATTATGATTTTCTTTTTTTTTTTTGTATATTTTGTAATTTTGTAGATAATATGTTGATAAGTCTTAATATTATATCCCCTTTTTATTTGTTCTTATAACTATAATTATTGTTAATTCTAGTATTTACTGATTTTGTTTTCTTTTTTTGTTTACTTCATTATTTTGTAATTAATATACTAATAAGTCTTAATATTATATCCATTTTTATTGGTACTTATTATTATGATTATTTAATTATTATATTATGATTAATGATTATTATTCTTTCTATTGAATTATTGTTGTTAGTATTGCTTGATAAATTATGATATTTGTTTTTATTGATACTTTGTTCATTGATTTATTTACTTTTGTAATGTTATACTTTTATAATTGATATTAGTAATGATCATGTGATTTGATCTTATATCCGGTGTGATTTAATTGATTGAAGTTGTCTACAGGATGTTTTTTTATTAATATCTTTCCTGCCTCATGGAATGTTTGATATTTTTCAAAAATTTAATGAAATAAAGTGTTTTTTACTGTGTACTTTTTAATTATATTTTGTGGTTATAAAGATTCTATTAATTGTAATAATATTCTGGCATTAGTTTTTATGAAGTGTCTTACTATTTATTATTTATGTTGTTGATATATTTTAAGTATCTTTATTTAATTTATTATGTTCGACACTATGAATTATTTAACGTTGATAGGTGCAAGCAGTATTTCAAGCAATTGAGGAAAATTATTAATATTGAATTTTTGTATATTTTAATTTTTGTTTTTGTTGTATTTTTATAGATTTTTTCCGTTTTTGGTTGATTATTTTTGAAATGGTATTATGTATAATGAGTTTAGTGAATTGTTTTATTCCAGTTGGTAGTATTTCATCTTCAATTGTTCTATTGCAGGTCTTCTGCAACAAGGACATTTGGTATTTTTGATGAGTGAAATACAATTCATATAGAATGTTTGATTGCAATCAATTTTTATTAGTTGTCCTTCAGATTTAAGACACTGTACAAATAGAATGACCTTACGTGCACCTACAATTTTTACGCATCCAGGGACTTCAACAGGTGACTGGTGAGTACAGCCAAATTAAAATACACGCATATTGTTATATTATGTGAGGGCTGCGAATTGTAGGAAATCGCATTCTTTTTAGTTATTATTTTAAAACATAGGGTTAAACATTTTAAACACAAAATCTACAACCAGACACGAAATTTAGGCAGGATGCAAGAGGCGTATGGTTTTTTCATTGTAGCGCATTCATATCCTAGTTTTCTGTTCCGGTTTCGATGAAAACACATAATAATACATTATGTTTAACTAATTGTTGTTAGGGATTTACAAATATTTAATCGGATGTTAGAATAATTATAATTAAATTAATTAAATGACTAAATGATTATTTCTCTTTTGTTCTTTTGGCCTATCTTCACTCTTTGTTCTGACACAAATTGTACAAAACTTATTTCTGACACCTATAAACAATACTTTTCTTGTATGATATCAGACTAATGCAGTCTGCAAATGTATAAAATGCGTATCTTAAATAATTTATAAATTTTTTATATATAAAGTGTAAAGGCTTCCAATTATTATCCAAATATTAATCCAATAGATTTATTAACTATTATTTATTGTTTGTATATATATATTTAATATAATAATGTAAAGTTTAATTATACATAATATATTTGAATATAAATATAGCATTATGATTATGAATAATATTATGCAGTCTTAGTAGTTTATTCAAAATTAAATTGATATTTTACAAATAAATAGTTTATATTATACTGCATATACCTATTAATTTAAACTTTTACCTATATACCAAATTTAAAATGGTAATTAGGTACCTAAGTATAATATAAAATTTTGTATTTTGAAATTTTTTGATTTTAATTTTACCATAAATAGGTATTAGTATTTATTCTTTGGTGGTAGTAAAAAAATGTAGTTTCTATTTGGTGTTTTAATACACGTACAATATAATGGTTCTATAACTTTTAGATTTAATTTTTAGATGATTTTATTGGCATGCTAGTATTTTTGTATTTGTAGAAAATTTGCAAATTATTTTGTGGATAAAAATTCATAAAAAAAGTCTAGCGTAATTTCATAAATATTTTGTATAAGATATTTATTATATAGGTATAATTAAAATAATAAATTATAATTTATTTATACAGTAATACGGTACTTCAATTTAATTTAATAAGATAAATAAAAATGTGTGTAAACATAGTGGACTAATAACTATAGTAGGTACCTATTTCATTAAAAAAAAAATGTCTTAAATAATAATTTATCATAATCAGTAGGTAATTATTGCATATTATAATGAATATGTAATATAATATTGATAATACTTTCACCTAATTGTATAAAACAAACATAATAATAAAATAATTTTTATTTTGCAAATAAGAATACAATACATTTCAAAAATAAGACAATAGACAGTATGCAACACTCCCTGTAAGCATAACTTGTATTGGGAGAGTAGAGTCCAGATTATAATTTAGGTATACGCGTTATTATGCCCGAAAATGTCAGAAAGATTAAACAAAATTTAAGATTAAGCAAGGTATAAAAATTTTACTAAATACGAGTTAAGATTTTTTTAAATAATATCAAAGTTAAGATTATACAAAAAAAATTTAAATTCCTTAACACTCCTAAAGTTAAATAAATTAATGCTCATTTTTTTACATAAATTTGATCCTACATTTAAAGTACAATGAGAACCAAAAGTTGTATTACCATTAGAAAATTAATATTACTTTATAGTAATAGTTTATATCTGGTATTACAATCATGATTTACATTGGTCAATAGATGCTTATGTTTATATAATAGTAATAATGCATTGGTATAAAATATTTTATCAAAGTTTGGACATCGAGTTCGTTAAAAATAAGTTTTGTACTACCTATAAGATTTAGGTTTGCTTAAAAAAAATTTAATAATACTATTTATTGTGACTTTTAGTTTCTCTGTGTATTGTAAGTACAACCCCAAAACATTATTCTATAACTAAAAATAGATTGAACCAAAGCAATGTAAATGATTCTCTTCATCTTAATATTAAAGTAGCGTTTAACGTCTTTAAAAATGAAGACCAATTTACGTAAATTGGAGATTAAATTATTAATATGACATGACTACTTTAATTTATAATCTAATGTAATACCAAGATATTTATATATTTCCACTTTTTCCAAAATATTACATTTACAATTTATGTTGCCTATTGAACAAAATTTACAATCAAAAGAATGTAGTTTTAGCTCAAAGTAATGATTTTATGAGTGCTCTTTGATTTTAAAAATCATATATTTAGATTTAGAAATATTAAGCATCAACATATGATTATCAAACCATACTTTAACACAGTATAGTAGTAAATTTGCTTTTTTATATAAATCATTATAATTGTCACTATGTTGCAATATGGCGGTATCACCAGTAAAACAAGAAATGTTTAAGTCATCATTTAAATTTAATAGACCATTTATACAAATAAAAAATACAATAGGCCCTAGGTTCTTTGTGGTACCCCATGCCTAATATTAACAGGATCACTAATAACACCATTTAATCTGACAACCTGTGTTCTATTTCTTAAGTAGGATTTGAAAAGATTTAATGTACAACCTCTAATACCAGCATAATCAAGTTTTTTTATTAATATATCATGATTAACCGAGTCAAAAGCTTTTTGAATATCAAGAAAGATACCCATCACTTTATTTGTACAATCTAGATTCTCATGAACAAATTTATTAAGAATAAGCAGAGGATCCATAGTTGATTTACTTGGAAGAAATCCAAATTGGTTACTAGAGAAAAATTAATGTCTATTTAAAAAATCTAATATTCTGGACTTCAAGCATTTTTCAAAAATTTTAGATAGTGTTAATGATAGCAAAATAGGTCTGTAATTCCCACAAAATTGAGTATTACCAGATTTGTATAGAGGTATTATAATGCATTTTTTAAAATAAGTTTGGGTAAACACCAGTTGAGATTAGGTCCAATAATATTATTAATAGTATTTTTTAATATAGTATTTGTTATTCCATAATCAAAGAATGTATTTTTAGGTTTAATTGATGAAATATATTTTATTATTTCTGTCTGTGAAATAGGGGTCAAACAAATTGAGTTTTGTATAAAACTTTTTTTATTTAGCCATTTTTATCAAAATCATATTCTATGTTTTTTCCAACATTTGCAAAGAAGTTATTTAATTCATTACCAATATCAACATTTTTGTTCTTAATTAAACCATCAGTACCTAAAATATTATTTATATGAACATTGTTATTTCTATGCTTGCCAAAGTAACATTGTTAATAATTTCCCACATATTTTTAGAGTCCTTTGGAGCATTCTGTATCTTATAAAAGTAATACATTTCCTTCACTTTTCTAATTAGCATATTTAGTAAGTTTCTATAAATTGAGAAAGTTTTTTTTTTCAAAACAATATTGAAAGGAGATTGTTTTAGATTAATTGATAATTTTTTTTTATGTCTAATTGATACCAGAAGGTCACAAGTCATCCATTCTTTAAGCTTACAAAATGTATTACTATTAACATGAATGAATTTCACTGTACTAGAAAAATTACTATAGGAGTTAAATTTATTATTAAATATGTTAATTAATGTATCAACATCACTAATATAGACAAACAGCACCAGTTATCATCTTTTAACATATTATTTAAAAGTACAAAGTTAATTTTAGTATATTGTTTTAAATTATTTTTAGTATGGGTATTGTTCATATTACCATAGTCTATGTTAATGATAGTTGCAAAATGATCTGTAATATCACATTTAAGTATTATAGGATTAATATTATCTATTTTAAAGTTTTTGACAAAAATATGATCAATACAAGTGGCTGAATTTTTACTACTCTAGAATACCCATTTATACAGGATAAAAACAATGACCAGCTAAGATATTGAGGTATTCAATAGTTTTTATATTATTGTTTAAGATATTAATATTAAAATCTCCACATATAATTACATATTGCTTACTATCAAATTTAGATAAATTTAAATTTAAATTAATTAAAAAACATTATCATTGGGCGATCTAAAAATTCCACATATTGTTAAGTGCTTACCTCTAATAAATAGTGATACTTCTAAAGCATTGCAATTTTTAATAATGTGTTTATTTGCATTTAAAACTAGAATATTATCTTTAGTAAACATAGTAACACCCATCACTTTTATTGAGCAAACCCGTTTAGTTAATATTAATATAACTATTTAAATTGAAGTTGAAATCATGCAATAACCATGTTTCACATAAAATTAGAACATCAAAAACACAGTTATGAGCATTTAAATATAACATAAGTTCATCTAGATGTGCATTAATACTAATAATGTTTAAAGAAAATACAGATATATTATTATCATTAGTAGAAAATTGACTTAAATCATTTAAGATTCTACTGTTTATATTATAACTACAAAATAATTTATCTTGAATATCAAGAAGGTCATTGTTATGAACCATAAGATAGTAGATATATAAATACAAATGTTGGTTTAGTAAAATATAAAATATTAAGATTAGAAACAGTCAAATTTACCATTGATATCCATGAGTTGTAATTGCAGCAGTGAAACAACTTTGATAAACTTATCTCCATCTGATTTCTTCATAAACACACCTTCCGAAGTAGACCACACATATTTATACGAATACTCCTTAGTTAGCAGTTTGGAAACCCAAAACAACTTTCAATTAGTTGTGGTTAATTCATGATTTATGAAAACCATTTTGTCAGGGAAATAGCCGTGTATTTCAACAGCTTTTAAGGGGTTTTTATTCTTATAACAATTTTTAATTTTTAAAAGTATCTCGTCTTTGATTATTTTATTTTTAAAGCGAACAACCACTTTACCATTATTCTGTTTTGTATTCATTCGGAATTCATTAATAATTTCATCAGTCAGACCATTGACATTTAAAATAGATGATACTTTTTGTACAATATTAGTTTGATTTTCAACTTTTATCGTAGGAATCCCAACTATGGTAATATTATTTCCGAAAATTTTTTGTTTGATTTGATTATTTTCACCTTTTAACATATCTACCTGCTTTTAAAGGTTAGCTAGTTTTATTTCCATTTGCGAACATTTTTTGTTAATATTTTTAACGGATTCTAATATAAAGTCCAATTTTTCGCTTAAGTTGTCAATTTTATCAGAACTAAAAGACACAGCATTTTCTAATGTTTCAATTTTAGTAATTAATTTGGATACATCTTTTCTAATCAATACAAAATTTATATCTTCATTGTGTGATGAGTTATGTTTTTAACGAATAGTAAAGTTCTTTTTATTTTTAGAAATAAGAATGCATGACACATATCCAGGAAAGCTTCTCAGATTGCGACGTGAAGTTACTGGCACATTTCGTATGATATATTCCATTACACAAACAATTTTATTCTTGTTTGGAGACACAGATAAACTGTATTTATCGCTCGCGACAGACATAATTAAGGTGATAACAGTATATCACACAACCTTCCACAATGAGCGAAGGAACTGAGCAATTAAAACAACAATTAAAATTAAATACTATTAATATTGTATATTATTAAACACTTATAACTATTATTTATTTTATTTACATTTATTATCATATAGGTGTACATAAGTCATAAAGAAATGTTAAATGGTTGATTATTTTTTTAATGATAAACAAGTTATACCTATTATTATATATTATGTGTGTAAAGGAAATATTATCCAAATGTTCACTAGCTCTTATAATAATATGAAATAGGTATTAACTATTATAATAATTGTGCAATGACAATTAACAGCGGGGCATAGTTAAATTATTATTTGATTGTGTGTAGTATAGGATATGCAATCTGTATTTTCTGAGCATTATTTAATATCGCGTATTTTTTTAAATTTGTGTTATTTAAATTCATGCAAACTCATTTGATAAATTGTTTGAAATGGCTATTTGTAACTTAATACTATTAATTGGTTTAACAAAAAAAGGCTTCACACTACTAAAAAACTTAACAATTAAAACATTTTCATGATCATTCCTACAAATGTTTTCAACTTAACAAATCTGAAGTTGATTGTCTTAAATAAAACCAATATAACAATTAACAATGGATTTTTATCAATTTTAAAATCATCTATCATAATACATTTAAACTGTGGCCCAGTACATTGATCAATAAGAGGCCCTTTATTGTGTGGCTTTCTAAATTCTATCTTTAGTTTGGTACTAGAATCTTTAAATTCAGAAAATGTCAAATATTCATTGTAACACCTTTTAACCTGCTCTAGAAGTTTTTAAAATTTCCGAACCATTTTTTAAAAACTGTAAAAAGTTTCCAAAGGGAAAACAAGAGCATTTGTCGAGAGCACCATATTGTGCATAATCATCTACAATATACAACAACCTATGAACATTGTGCGATATAAAGTGTTTCCCGTATAATTTCCCAAATTTATCAACAAAATATATTAACAATTTTTCACAAAAATATTTTTCAATGTTTGATGTTAAGAGAATTCTAAAACAAATATGTAAACATATAAAATAGGAATAACACTCTTCGTTAAGCATACCTTGCAACACCATATGCCCAATAAAAAAGAAATAATCTATACTCTGTGGCCTTCCATCTAGGTACTTCATTTAGACCCCTCGGAAGTCTTGAAAAATCTGAAATAGTAAAAGATTATTGGAAATAGCTAGTACTTTTATAGTTTGTAAACAAACTGACAAAGGTTATTTTTTTATACTGCCCATCCACAATAAAGTCAGTTTTTTCATAACTCCCAAGCACACAAGATATATGTATTCTAATTGAAAATTAAAAATGAGGTATTTCAGTAATTAATGAAACTGAATTAGTTTTGTGGTATTCATCATTTGAGCGATTCAAAAAATTGGAATGTGTTCTTTTTTCAAAATTAATTCCAGACGGAAAGCATACCCTATTTTCCAAAGATACACCCTCAATAGTACATCTTGAACAAGAAAAAACTACTCCTAGCTGGAACATCACAGCAAAAGCCACTTAACAACCACACATTTCTTACCAAAATCAGTTATCAAGCCATTTTTTGATAAATCTTTAAGTTCATCTACCATATCTTTTAAAAATATGTTGAAATCTTTGGGTTTTTCTTTTCTCCAGTAAACATCAATCAGAAATGTACAGGAATAACTAGATTGATATTGAACTTGTCCAACAATTGGCCAAAATGTACTGCTTTAGCTTTTTGTTAGGGGAAGACCATCAATACCAATAAATATTTTTATTTCTTGACAATCATTATAACTTTTAACTTTTTTCAAGGAATTTAAGCCATTGGAAATGCCAAAGTGATGGTATATTCCTAGTGAAACAGAATTCGCATTATTGCAAGACAAATTAGTTTTTAAAATAGTTGTAGCATCTGAAGAAAAACTAACAAAACACTTATGAGATTTTAGAATTTTGAATAATGCAGACAAATCGCTATTAGTAATATTATTCGTGCTTCAATTGTATTACTAATAAGACAGTTGGTTGGGTTGGGATTTTCCTGCATTTACTCAAATTCATCACCTGTTTGAACCCTAGATGTGCGAAGTGGTTGATCTAAACTATATAAATTATCAACAAATTCTAGTTCCTCTAAAAATCTACAGCGCTTGGTAAATTTATTTACAAGACAATTAGACATAGTTATGAAAAAAAAACTTTAATCTTATAGAAACAAAAAATTATTATGTAACTTACGCAAAAAGAGAAACTACCAATACCTTTGAATTAGTCTTAACTAATATGATTGTAACAACAATAAATGTATCTAGAACACCAAAAAGTAAGGTTAAATTAGCAATCATCAATTTTAAGTTTCAACACTTCTTAAAATATAAATTAATAAAAGTATTTAAGTAAAATGTTAAATACCTACCTACTATAATAGGTATTAGGTAGGTATATTTATTTTTGTCATTAACTAAATTATCTATAATAGCCTATTCTAGCCCTGTTTTAATGTTCTGAAATTAAGAAATAATAAAATATATAATTATTACTAGAACTCAGGAACTAAAGCCCTAAACACCTAAAAACAGAAAATAGGTACTAATATAGTAATGTACTATTATATTATATATTTTATAAAGTAGTACTTTAACTGTTCTGGGGCATTAGCGCCTTTTCCACCTGGATGCTTCGCCTTTGCAATCATGAGCGGAAAAATCTAAATAAATAGAAATAAAACTATGGTGTCTAAGGCGCATGCGCATACATTAGCTGGGTCTCGAATATGACATAAAAAACTCAAAAAATGCATTTAAATTATATTAATAATAGCTTAACAATTTTGTAATCACATGTATCATTCTTGAATAAAATGACTGGATTGACTTTCCAGATTTCACTATGTAAAGTGCTGCATCAATTACAAATAGTAATACCTTGCCATATTCAATATCTCCTGGCCACAATAAAGATAGAGAATTTTTCAACATTTTAGCAACAGTAGAATGGTTCGCTTTTTCTAATACCTCACAGTTTAAAAGAAATGTTTTTCCAGGAACCGATTTCTAAAGTACCTACTATGAAGTTTGCAACAAAACGTCCTTCTGCGTCGGTTAATTCCTCCAAAGAAACCCAATCTTTTTTATCTGCTACATGTTTAATTATTGTATTCATGGCATTATTGTAACATTTACTTACATAATTTTTTCTTCTTGACGATCTATCAGGAATTGGTTTATTGCTATACTTCTCTAAAAAATCTTTTAATATTGGATTTTGAGAACCTCCCTCAAAATAAAGCACTGTAGGTAATCCTTGCATACTGACATTAGAATGTAGAAACTTATAATTTATAAATATGAAATTATAGATACATATTAATAATAAAACATAAGTTCTCAACAAAAGAAACCTTAAGAATTAAGATAATGTGTTTAAAATTATATTAGGATAGTAGAATAGTTAAACAAATCAAAACAAAACCATATTATTTAAGAAATATACGTCATACTAAATTTAATTTGAAAAATTCAAGCATTTATACTTATTAAATATACATTAAAAATTATATATTCTACTCAAATGCGAAATATAAATCAACTGCACAATAATACTAAATAGCCAATTTTTAATTGGTTATAAATAATAAAAAAAAATATTTTTGTAAATTAAAAAAATTATTGTTTAACATTATTGGTGTACATAAATATATTATAATATACATATTATGAACAATCTATTTTAGATTTAAATAAGTATCTGCGGATTCTGATCAATTGTATATTAGTTGATATTTCAAAAACTGGATACAAATATAAATATTAGAATTAGTAGTATGTCCATACAATAATTACCACTAAGTATCCTTAAACATTATGAAAACAAAATAAATTTAGTTGACTAATAAGTGGTTTAGTACACGGGTGTGTCCACTAGGCGTGAAAATCAAATTGCCAAAAATATTTGATTGCTGCAATACAACATTCCATCTTGGCTGCCTTTTTTTTTGATCCTTTAAAATATAAAATAAAATATGTAGAAATAACTGTTAGAATAAATAAACAATATTTACTGTAATTTATTTATGTTGTTTTATGTTATTTTTTATGTTTTTATACGAACACACTTTTTTTGGCAAAACTAAAACTAATATTAAGTTTTTTTTTTATTATTGATAAGTCAAGCTAACCTCTATATCGAAATATTGACTGATACTTATATTAATTTTTATATTATATTGTTAAGTGATTATATAAAAAATCATATATTATACTATCACTAGTCAATTTATTTTATATGGAATTTCTAAGTCTATTTTCAATTAAAAATAACCACATCGAGTAAAATAGTAATATAATATTGTTATAAAAATATTACCTTGTCCAGTGAATGGAATGTTGTCTATTTCACATTTCACTTGGTAAGCTGATGGCGTTTTTGAACTAATAATAGTTTCAATAAATTTGACACCGGGCTTCATTTGATTTAATAACTGTACTGGATTGTATTTTTTTGGGTCTTCAGAAAACTTTTTCATACCATTAGCCTAAAATAAAAGGGCATAAGTTATAACTTACAAAATTATAATATAGTGCGGAGTACATGTGTAAATTGACTAAAAAATCAAAAGTAATACAAAATATGAATAACTAATGACCTTGAGTTTGTATTGAAGATCATGTAAATCAACTTCAGCATGGAAATCAAATTGCCAAAAATATTTGATTGCTGCGATACAACATTCCATCTTTGCTGCTTTTTTTTTTAATCCTGTAAAATAAAAAATAAATGTAGAAATAACTGTTAGAATAATTATAAGAAAATCCACTTAAGTAATGTAAGTTACTATCCTTGCTTTCAATGATGATTGTTTTTACTTTCAAAAATAACTAAACAGTTTTACAAATTATATTATATTCGTTTTATTACATACTTTTTACTTAAGAGGCGTGCAGTACACAATTAGACGACAATACAATATACAATATAATATTATGTATATAACCTAATAAAATAATATTAATAATGATAATGATAATAATACTATCACAGCTCAGCTGTCCCTCGGATTAATATATAGGTAAATAACTATTTATTTATACATAATATAACTAACTAGCAACTGAATACATCATAAATCATAATACACAATCAAATACAATATAATAATACATAAACATTTGTGCATAGTAACATCATAAATTCAAATAATTATTAATTTATTCTTCTAACCCAATGTCTCAAATTATCAGAACTAATTACACCCTCATAAGGCACTTGAGTGTGTTGAAACCCCTCTATATCCTTGACTATAAACCTATCATTTGGTAGAAATTTATGTATCACATATGGATCTTTAAACTTTTGTATTAATTTTTTGTTTATACCTACATTAATATCTATGTTTTTAATCATAACAAAGTGTCCTTTCTTATACAAGGTAGGTTTTTTTATGTTTTTGATCAAAGTATTTTTTATTAGACCATTGATTTTTTAATATATGTTCTGCCGGTTCTCTCCTTATATCCTCCAAATACCTTTCCTCGTACAACTCTAACAATAATCTTTTTAACTCATTCTCAATTGTACTACCTTGATAAACACCAAACAACAATTTAGATGGAGGTTCAGCCATAGATGCACATTACATATTACTTAATGCATACTTCACCTCATCAAGTACTATTTCCCATTTATTTAATGCTACAGTTTTTTTTTTTTGACAAAATTGCAGTTATACACTAGTACATTATTTTTATAGATTTTTTCAGTCTACTTCTGTTTCAGCTTTAGGCGAATATAATGCCAGAATAATTGGCATTTGTACCAAATTACTCTTCAACAGTTTAAAGACCTGCAACTCCTCTCCATACTTAAACTGAGCTCCTTTTCTTAATAACGCATACAAGGGTGCTGCTAAAATAGAGAAGTTTTCGATAAACCTTCTGAAGTAACTAACTAGTCCTACGAAACTGTGCACCCTGGCTATTGATTTAGGAATTGAAAACTGTGTCACCATTGAAACATTTCCCGGATCAGGTCTCACTCCATCCTTACTCACCACATAGCCCAAATATGTTATCCTCGATTGAAGAAAAAAACATTTATCTTCCCTTAGTTCTAGTAAATTTTTATTACATGCTATTAATACCAATTCTATAATCCCTAAATATTCTTCTTTAATTTCTGTTGGTATCAAAAAATCATCAAGGTATACTAAAAACCTCCCAGCTCTTATTAAGTCCCTAAATACAGTTTCAATAAACCGCATAAACGTTGAGGGACTATAATAATAACCAAACCATAATCGCACATACTCATACTGACCTGAACCTAACCTGTCAGAGGGACGCGACCGCGTCACAAAGGCGTGAAGTAGCCGCCCTCGAGAAATATGGCTAAATGTGTAACAACCCCCGAGTGAATGGTCTTATACTCCCCGTCACACAGTGGTTTACAATAATCATACTGACCTAAAAATGCTGAAAATGAAAGATATTTGTACAATTGCTCTGATACTCTAACATGAAAATATGCATTTTTTAAATACAACTTGGTAAAGAATACCTCTGCCCTTAACTTGTCCAGTATATCATCTATATGAGGAATCGGATAGTGCTTTTTCTCCACTATTTTATTCAACTCTCTCAAATCAGCACCCATACAATATGTATTATCTTTCTTTTTCGCCAATACTATGAGAGAACAACATTCGGACTTTAATTAATACCCTGATCTAATAAATCACAAATTATTTCCTTCACCGAATCCCTCTCCACATATCACAATCTTCGAGATTAGTAATTAAAAGGAGTATGGTCTTTCAAAATTATGCTGACCTCATAGTCTATTTCAGGGGCATCTAGTTTTAAAGCTTTTTTGTAACAATTATTAAACACTTCCATCAGCTTACGTTTATCAATAAATGGCACCTCAACTACATTTAATTCAACATCATCTCCAAACTCATACTCGATTAACCCTAGATTACACAGAAAGTCATTATCGTTACTTATTTCATGTTTTGTATTTATTGTCATCATACCAGTTTCACCAAACCAAATATCCATTTCTTTAATAAAATCTCTACCCAAAATACACTCAGATGACATGGTGTGATCATCTATAACATTAAATACTTGTTTCTTACTTATAGTGTAATCAACCAATAATACTGTAGTATTAGTGACTGTCTCAATATTCAATTGTGATCCATTAAAACCCGAAGTGAAAATATCTTTCTTAAAAGGTTGTCCGTTACTAGTTTCACCAATATGAGACTTAATCAAAGAAATAGGACTACCGCTATCTATTATTGCATCGATAATACAATTATCTTTGCACACTTGTATACTTACCCTTACATAATATGCTGGCCCCAATAATCTAATTTCTCTAGATGATCCGGTATACTTTTGCTCCCGTTCTGGACAAGCACAGACCGTTGATGGATTGTTGAACTGCAATTATACCATGCTCCTTTTGGTCTGGTTGGAATTCGACAACTTGATGCGATGTGCGCTCTGGACCCACAGTTAAAACATATGCGACTCATTGCCATCCAACACCCTTTTGGCTCATTCCACTTGCACTTTCTGCTTTTTGCTTAGAACCTTCCACCTTGGCCATCGGCTTTTCATTTAAACTTGAAAAAAAAGGTTTACTCTGAAATGGTCCATTCCTCAGTTCTACTATACGTAAGTAGTTCATGATATCAAACAATAATTCATCTTCACCATTATGTGTACGACTTAACAAATGCTGGAATAACTCCTTTGACTCTAAAAAATGTTCTTTTGTATCAAAGAAATCCAGCTTAAGATCTCGGCACAACCAAATTGTCTTGTGGTAGTAATCCAAAATACTTTTATTCCTGTATTGCACACGAGCTGTCAACGCTTTTCATCAGCTGCCAACGTCAACGTTTCTTACAAACGTCGACTTTAATTGTTGATCAAATTCATGACACAAATTTCTGACCAACATACCATTGTCGTGCTGGACCATCTACGTTCACTCTTGGAGACTCCAACTTGAGTGCTTCGGACCAACGATATAATTTTGCCACTCCACACAGTGTACTCAACCAATCAGCAGCTTCATGTGGTTTACACTTTCCGTTGAATGTTGGTAACGTTTTAGATATATCGGGTGGAACGTACACCTCAGGTTGGTTACCCTTCAGCACTAACATGCTCATCAGTATCTCATTCTGCTTGATGAATGTTTGCACCAAGAGCTCAATCAGGCCTTTCTTACCGTTGTCCAGGCCGAGGATCACTATCCTGATCTCCTGATCAGTGTACTTAGTCCCATCGTCGACCTGTCTCTCCGAATCAATTGAGTTATTCATCACTTATATTTAATCGAATCTCACTTCTAATGTAGGAAAAGCCACTTAATTAATATAAGCTACTATTCTTGCTTTCAATGATGATGGTTTTTACTTTAAAAAATAACCAAGCAGTTGTCTTACAAATAATATACTCGTTTTTTTACATAATTTTTACTTAAGAGACGTACAAGTTGTATGGTACAACTCACGCTCACACGATATTACAATATACAATATAATATTAGGAAAATAACCCAATAAAATAATAATAATAACCATGATAATAATAATAATACTACCACAGAATAAATAAACAATATTTATTCTAATTTATTTATGTGATTTTATTTAATTTTTTATGTTTATATACAAATAAACTTTTTGGCCAAATTAAAACTAGTAATGGTTTTTTTTTTATTATTGATTTGTCAAGCTAAACTCTACATCCAAGGTATTGACTGAAAATTATATTCATTTTTGTTTAATATTGTAAAGTGATTATATTATAAAAAAATCATAAAATATCATACATTCACTTACCAGTTTATATTAAAGAGGATTTTTAAATCTATTTTCAATTAAAAATAGAATAATAAAGAAAAATAATATTGTTACAAAAACATTACCTTCTCCAGTGAATGGAATGTTGTCTATTTCACATTTCACTTGGTAAACTGATTGCGTATTTGAACTAATAATAGTTTCAATAAATATGACACCGGGCTTCATTTGATTTAATAAATGTACTGGATTGTAGTTTTTTGGGTCTTCGGGAAACTTTCTCATAGCGTTAGCCTAAAATTAAAGTGCGTAAATTATAATTTACAAAAACATAATATAGTGCGGAGTACATGTGTAAATGAACTTAAAAATCAAAATTAATACAAAATATGAATAACAAATGACCTTGAGTTTGTATTGAAGATCATGTAAATCAACTTCAGCATGGAAATCAAATTGCCAAAAATATTTGATTGCTGCGATACAACATTCCATCTTTGCTGCCTTTTTTTTTAATCCTATAAAATAAAAAATAAATGTAGAAATAACTGTTAGAATAAATAAACAATATTTACTATAATTTATTTATGTTATCTTATGTTATTTTTTATGTTTTTATACGAATACACTTTTTTGGCTAAACTTAAACTAATATTAAGTTTTTTTTTATTATTAATAAGTCAAGCTAACCTCTATATCGAAATATTGACTGATACTTATATTAATTTTTGTTTTATATTATAAAGTGATTATCTCATAAAAAATCATATATCATACATTCACTTATCAGTTTATATTAAAGGGAATTTCTAAACCGATTTTCAATTAAAAATAAGTACATCGAGTAAAATAGTAATATTATATTGTTATAAAAATATTACCTTGTCCAGTGAATGGAATGTTGTCTATTTCACATTTCACTTGGTAAACTGATGGCGTATTTGAACTAATAATAGTTTCAATAAATATGAGACCGGGCTTCATATGATTTAATAACCGTACTGGATTGTATTTTTTTGGGTCTTCAGGAAACTTTTTCATACCATTAGCCTAAAATAAAAGGGCATAAGTTATAACTTACAAAACTATAATACAGTGCGGAGTACATGTGTAAATCAACTAAAAAATCAAAAGTAACACAAACTATGAATAACAAATGACCTTGATTTTGTATTGTAATTATTCTTTCGTCGTGTAAAAAAGGGAAGAAGATTGTACATATTACATATTTTTGTTCAATTTCCAACCTCAACAGTTTTAGTAAATGCATAGTTACCTACTATTTTTTATCGCTGTCTAGATTCCCAACCAACCAGTATCAACAACTTATATTGACAAATTAACAAAATACAATGAATTTTTATTTCGGCTTATTATATATTTTATTTTGTGCTATAATCTTTTGAATTGTAACTATATAATTTAAAAGCTATTCCTTTATACAAAAATGTGTGCGTATGTATCAGAATAATGAATAATGAAATTTAACTAATACAGAAGAAACTTGATAAATTGTCACTGCCGGGACCTGAACTAAGATGGTTATCTGAATAGACGGTTAACAGAAAATTAGTCATAAATGTACATATTTTCATGAAAAAATAATACAAACATACATACTGTACAAAACAATCCGTCATCCTCTTTTGTTTCTTCTAGGCTTGGGCTTTTTGAGTAGAAATTTTCCGTATTAAACAGAGAAGTAAGACCTGCGTTGCATATGCTGTTTTTTTAAGTATGATGGATAACAGAGTGTGACGGTTAAAATAGTGACTATTAATCAAGTTTCTACTGTAATTATTTTATTTAATTATAATTGATATCATAAAATCAAATTTATAAATATAATATACCTTATGCCAAAATAATATATAGGGAATTGTATTCCGTTTATTTGTGTTTGTAAGTTGTTGACATTAGTTGGCCGTTATGTTTCTCATTGACCATGGCCATGTGTACCATGGTCAAGAGTCTTGACACAGCGCTTCCTTATTGTCTATTTAAGTAATATCAACTTTAAATTTAAAATAATATATTTTAAGGCACCAATAATTACCATTATTGATTTAGTAATATAAAATATTTTATAGAGTATACAGAATATCACATTTACTATTTTTATCAAATAAGCATATTCCTTGGTAAAATTAGAAGAGGTAGAGTAGTGTATACACTTGTATATCTATGTATCAAGTTATTAAAAAGTATTGTGAAAAAAAATATTGGTTTTTTATTAAATAAATAACCCAGCGTTGCCCGGGAAAAAAATTGTCATTAATTAACTCCTTTTGGGTGTAATTTTCTGTGCATGTAGAAGTAAAATCATATTATATCTTAATTTCTAGCCATCTCGCGTTGAGTTGCCTGTGAGTCTCGCTTATAGTTATGCGAACAGTATATTATTATCAGGTAAACAATCTACCTGCGTAAGATTGTGGACACAGCGAGGTGAGAGATAAAATATAGCTTATAGATTTGTAGTTGAAAAATGTGTTTTTACAGTGTGCCTAAAATAGTATTGTAGTCATAGTTGATCATCCCAAGATTTTTAGGAGTATTTAATATTTATATATTAATATATTTTTGGTGTTATTTTATTTTATTTTTACGGACAAATCGGCGTAATTTTAGCTTTGTGAAATAATTTGCATATAATATAACCTGCAACTAAAGGCAACCATTAATAAACAAAAAAAGTTTTAATTTCCACCATGAATCTTATGATCCCTGTTTGACCACCTCTTTAAAACACGAATATTAGAAAATCTATAAAAATATCTTTTAACCCCTGTAAGGTTGAATTTTGAAAAATCCTTTCTTAGGGGTTTTTTGCATCATAAATGAAAATACTGACTAAATTTCTTACTCCTAGCTTTAGCGGTTCCGGCTAATCTATGATGAGTCACTCAGGACAAGTCATTATATATATAAAAAAAATATAGATTATAAAATGGATTCCACCAAGTTGACTGATTAAAAGTTCTAATGTTAACATAGGTTAAACTCCTTTCAATTCTACCAAATTCAAAATTGATCAATTTGTATTTACTACTGTTAATTTAGAATAAACTGTAAATAAATAATTATTCACCTTTATCTTTGGTGGTGATTTTATTACATTTGGCTGTGCTTCTTGTAAATTAATAGCTTTCGAAACATGCTGTAGTTTCCATTGATGTATTAAATTATACATAGCTAATGAAGCAAAAAGTAGCAATGGGAAATCCTCATGTTCTTTAGGTTTTTGTACAGTACCATTTTCTCCATCTTCAATCTCTATTTGCATGTGAGATTCTTCTTTTCTTTCTAATAAAGTATAAGACAGTATTTATATATTTATGTATATGTATATACTTTATGATCAATATTAAAAGATAATTAGTTCATTAATTTTAACCTACCAGATCGCTCACTTATTTGTTTAGCCAACATAATGCGCAAGAAATTTTCACATGCCTTTTGTTTGGCCTGAGTCTTGGAAATGTGATTTGCAGTAGACATTTGACCATCAATCTACATTGTTTTTTTAAAGTATAAATTATAAATTATTACAATATTGTGCAAGATATAAAATCTAGCCTTCTAATTCAATTATTATACCCCAATATTTATCTTACCTCAAGTGTAGCAGTGTAACCCGTAACATTATTTTTTATTGAGTGCTCTTGTAATTGAATTGGTACATCATTGAGCAACTCAGAAATAATCATTAGTGGATTTTTGTGAGATACTATACGACGCATTTGAGCATTCAGATGATTGTTTGGTTCTTCCTTATTATTTTCTAACATAAAAAATTAACTTATAAATTTGAAATAATGAGTTCATACAAATGACAATAACTTTATTTAAAAGGAATTGCATACTTTGTATACTGTATACATCTGACTTCTCGCTAATTGATCTTTCATCTTCAAGTCTTATCCGTTTATTCTATATAGAGAATGAGACAAAATATCAATTTTTATAATATAGCAAAGAAGTATTTTCAGTTAGCACAAGACACATATACTTAAGCAAATAATACAACAAAATAGTTTAGCATAAACAATAATAATAATAATAACAATAATGAAAATTAACTATAATTATCATCATTATTATTACAGTGTTTCATCTGCCAAGGTATATGTAGATACCAAAAAAGCTATGACACAATCTATCACAAATGATGACAAAATATCATTGACTTGGACCGTAAATAAACACAAATTTATGTGTATATAGAATCCTACTTGTCATATGATTTGGTAAATAAAATTCAATTAATTATTGGGTGTTATTATTACATATAATTTTAATTTTAAATACATAAATGTAATTAGTATTTACTATAAAAAATTTAATATCACTCAAGGCAATGGTAAATAAATTTGTTAATACATTTTCAGGGTTAGCTATAATAGTGCTTTGATGTATATTATATATATAAATATGAGTATGTGACTGTAACGATTGTCGTCATTGACATCATACATTACTCCCTACGTTGAGCATGGCTAATATGTTGAGTGTTAGTAATGGCAAATGTGGTCACGCAATATATATTATGCTGCCTAGGGTGTCATGTTAATGACCGACCAGGACTCCTGGCAGTCTGTAGTTTTATAGTTGAGAGTCAATAGTTGATAATGGAAGTTGATGGATGACAGAAACCTGACGAGGACCTGCGGACGACCGGCTCAACCGACATTGGATATCATTACCCACGACACACTACGGCCTGATTGGTAACCCTCATTTATAGGTATTATAAAGTTGTAATAATATGTTGTAGTATTAATAATAACAGATACCTATATATATACATATTGCAAAATATTATATGTACGAAAGGTAACCCTGATCCCTAGTAATAATATTACACTCCAAGGTTGAGTCCACGAGACCTCGTAAATATAAACAGATCGACACACAAGCTGCATACGAGGCGATAGGTGAAGAACAAACGTTTCATGGCCATTGCAATCGTTAAATATAAAAATTTTGCTATATAGATACCTCAAAATCGTTTACTGGAGACATTTGAGTAATTGAGGCTGTTAGTATTTGAGTTTGAACAACTGGTTTAGGACATGTTGATTGTGATGGTATATCATGCAAGGGCATGGCATGTTTTTGAATTTGATTTTTCATTGGAGTAGTTATTTTCTAAATTTAAAAACAATTATAGTTACTATATTAAATACAATAAAATAAATAATATTAATATTATTATCATCATAATCATTTTTGAGGCAACAGAACAAAAAGCTAATTATTAATAAATAGTGGTTAACCTAGTATAAATTATTATATTAATAAAAACTTTATACATTTAATATCAATAAGTATTTAGAATATTTAAGTTAAATTACCTATTATTTAAATAAATAAAAAAATAATATCGCAGTTTTTGGTAGACTCAATTACTAAGAAATAGGCAATAGAAGAAGCAGCTTAATCAAATTACAGGTACCAGTTGGTTAGGTACTAAAAACTCCTTTACTAAAACATGCCTCAAAATAAATAAATTAAAAACTATCAATAATATTATGTTTAGGTACTGTTTATCTCTTGAATTATTTTTATCAAGGAGAAAATTTGTTTTATCATTAAAATTTGATTTACTGATGTGGATATTCTTTGTTAGGTATACATTTATTTCAATAATTACAATTATTCAGAAATTGCAAAACAACTACACTCAATGAATAACACACGAGCTTTACAAATAATAATCTTATACATTTAACATTTGACCATTTACTTATTTTAGAACTAATGTGATCAATATTAAGTAAGTAAAAATAGGCACATTAAAATTTTTTAAAAAGTACATACATCTTAACAAGACTAGTATTGTATGTATAATGTATACCACAAAGTACTAGGCGAGTATTTAGTATTAAATAGGTAATAAAATAAATATTAATGATATTACAACAATGAAACTAATTTTTAAAGCTTACTGGTGTTATACAATTTTCCACATTAGACATTGTTTGCTGTTGCTGTTGTTGTAAGTGTAACTGCTGCAGTTGGTATTGTGTTTGTCTGAAAGTTTCAATCCTTCTAATATACTGATTACCGTGACTACCGCCACATAAAAAATAACAATAATAAGTTAGGAAGTATTACAATTAAATTAAATCATCATAATTATTTAGTAGGTATATTATATTTGCATAATTTCTGCCAATTTCTGTACAAATTATAGAAAAAGAATTTTTAAATCATATGATATGTCAGCAATTATTATAGTGTATATACAATTATTATTATCATACTTATTTTACTCAGCTGTAATTAATAAATTACTTATTACTTTATTACTTCGATGACATTTTTATGGAAGAAGGCCTAATATATATTATTTGAATACACAATTGGATATACAAAAATACAATATTAAGTAATTTTTACTTCAAAATATTAACATTGTCATTGATTGACATTTAACATAATAATATTGCATTAGGTTTGCAAACAGGGGAGGTTATTTTTATTGTATAAGAATTTGGTCAATGACTACCGTCATTCATTCAAGCTTGAAAATATTAAAAAGCATTTCTACTTATAGAGAAAATATTATAAGAAATTATAGTATTAGTTTATTATTTAAAATGAAAAATGTTGGATGACTTTATATAATTTTTTTTTATTTAACATTTATAAGTTGTAAACACATAGTTAGATATCAAAGATTTTTTACTTCACATTTTAGCACAGATGCTGAGGAGCATACAATATAATCAAGACATTTTTAATGCATGAACTAACGATTACATTTGGGACTAGTAACAACAATATTGTAGGTTTGATGCGGTCACGACCCCCTGGCCTCTATAACAAAGGAGGGTGACTGTTCCTACGGTAGCAAAATATAAAAAAAAAGTATGTAACAAAAATCGATTTTCAGTACCTACTAGAACTTTTAGTGTTGTACATGACTGATTTTCCCACAATGATATTACTTATAAACGAAAGTATTCCAAGCTGTCGACGCAGACCACTTTTTCCAGAAGATTGAGACCTCGATACCTCTGACTGAAAAATATACACTCGTACTAAATAGTGGCGACCAGAGAGTGGATTTATACTAATCTGTGGACTGGACTACTGAACGAACGTCGAATTGGATCAACAGCGATTATTATCCAGTCGACTTCCGAATAACAAACTTCAAGAGCGACGATACTATAGTATAGTACACTACTACAGTCTACAACCGTGGCAAATAGCGTGGGCGTTGTAAACAAATAAAATATGGCTGTGCAGTTCCGTACTTAAGTGTAAACAAAAAAATTAAAATAATCGTTATCAACACCTAATAGCGTACCGTATACGTAGCCAGCATAGATAATATAAGAATGGATAGGACATGCCTATACCAGTTTCATATGGGGCCGTGTGATTTTTTGGGGAAGAGAGAAAGACGATATGGGGCTTTTTTAAGGTTATGTCCAAAAACTGTTTACAATATTTGTCAATTTCAAATTTGTATTTTGATTGTTGTGCCTGAAAATGAAAATTGGAATACTCAAATTACTCTAAACTTTGCGTACATAATTAATTGTAATTAGAATATAGAATAATATAGATCGTTAATTATTACTAATTTACCATTAATGTTGATTATTATCATTTAACAATTATCATATCAATATTGGCAACCAGACGGTAAATAAAAACGGTTTATATAACTTTCATGGATGAAAAATATCATATCAATTTGGCTTGGAATAAACAACAAATTACATTTATCACTGGCCGTCGAATCTAAAAATGTTTAATATATTATATTATATTATACAAATATAATTTCACAACTGAGCAAGGCCGTATCTCAGGAGGTCCAGACTCCGGAGGGGTCTGGACATACTTCGCCCCCGAAATTTTTTCAATATGTCTTATTTTTAACCGAATATCAAAACATAAATTCAATAAAATAACAATATACATGTTTTGGACCCCTCCCCCCCCCTGAAAATAATGTCTCTATTTGGCCTTGCAACTGAGTATAATATAATGAATACAGCAAACTATCTTACATATAACAATTCATTATTTGAATAATTAAGAATGGTAATAAATCATGATTCGTTTTTGTTTATATTCGATGTCCATAAAATTGAAATCTTTATCTCATATAAATATTGATGAAGTTATATTGTGAAATTCAAAACAAATTACTACCTATCATAACAATATAATGCATATTTAATATACACATAAAATTAATACTAATGACTGAAATGTTGTATCCAAGCAGATTTATTTTGTTCTAAGTACATATTATAATATATATGTATTTGGTATAATCGTATAAATAAAATCAAAAATAATTGAGTTTTATATTGTACCATAGAATTGTGTATTATTTATAGCATATAAAGATATCGATTGTGTAAATTGCGATACTGCAAGTCTCTCGCATTTACCGCCGTGAAGTTGGCCCTTACACTTTTTCAAAAAAAGTTTTGCACAGTGCCAATATTTTGCAAGTAATTAGCAAGAATTTGCAAGTCCAATCCCAGAATTTGCAAGTCAAAAATAAAGGAGTTATAAGGGGTGGAACCGAGGAAGGGCTAACTTCACGCAGCCCTGACATGTTGTCAGAAACTTTCAAAACTGGTGTCAAAACACTCGTTATAATTAGCAAGAATTTGCAAGTCCACTCCCGAAATTTGCAAGTCAAAATTCCTACCCCTACGATTTTTCAAAGTATTTTTCCCAGCCCTGACATGTTGTCAGAAACTTTCAAAACTGGTGTCAAAACACTCGTTATAATTAGCAAGAATTTGCAAGTCCACTCCCGAAATTTGCAATTCGAAAATCTCACCCCTACGATTTTTCAAAGTTTTCCACCCCAGCCCTGACTTGTTGTCAGAAACTTTCAAAACTGGTGTCAAAACACTCGTTATAATTAGCAAGAATTTGCAAGTCCACTCCCGAAATTTGCAAGTCGAAAATCTCACCCCTACGATTTTTCAAAGTTTTCCACCCCAGCCCTGACTTGTTGTCAGAAACTTTCAAAACTGGTGTCAAAACACTCGTTATAATTAGCAAGAATTTGCAAGTCCACTCCCGAAATTTGCAAGTCAAAAATCTCACCCCTACGATTTTTCAAAGTTTTCCACCCCAGCCCTGACTTGTTGTCAGAAACTTTCAAAACTGGTGTCAAAACACTCGTTATAATTAGCAAGAATTTGCAAGTCCATTCCCGAAATTTGCAAGTCAAAATTCCTACCCCTACGATTTTTCAAAGTATTTTTCCCAGCCCTGACATGTTGTCAGAAACTTTCAAAACTGGTGTCAAAACACTCGTTATAATTAGCAAGAATTTGCAAGTCCACTCCCGAAATTTGCAAGTCAAAATTCCTACCCCTACGATTTTTCAAAGTTTTCCACCCCAGCCCTGACTTGTTGTCAGAAACTTTCAAAACTGGTGTCAAAACACTCGTTATAATTAGCAAGAATTTGCAAGTCCACTCCCGAAATTTGCAAGTCAAAATTATACTTTAACATATTATACTACATAATTATGGCATTTACTATAGCTTACTTATGCTAAAATAATTAAATGTAAAAAATAATTTAAAATGAAATAATTTAAATTACAATGTAAATCATTTAAGAATTTATTATAGGTTGTTTAAGATAAATATTATAAGATATAATTAGCAAGAATTTGCAAGTCCACTCCCGAAATTTGCAAGTCGAAAATCTCACCCCTACGATTTTTCAAAGTTTTCCACCCCAGCCCTGACTTGTTGTCAGAAACTTTCAAAACTGGTGTCAAAACACTCGTTATAATTAGCAAGAATTTGCAAGTCCATTCCCGAAATTTGCAAGTCAAAATTCCTACCCCTATGATTTTTCAAAGTTTTCCACCCCAGCCCTGACTTGTTGTCAGAAACTTTCAAAACTGGTGTCAAAACACTCGTTATAATTAGCAAGAATTTGCAAGTCCACTCCCGAAATTTGCAAGTCGAAAATCTCACCCCTACGATTTTTCAAAGTTTTCCACCCCAGCCCTGACTTGTTGTCAGAAACTTTCAAAACTAGTGTCAAAACACTCGTTATAATTAGCAAGAATTTGCAAGTCCATTCCCGAAATTTGCAAGTCAAAATTCCTACCCCTACGATTTTTCAAAGTATTTTTCCCAGCCCTGACATGTTGTCAGAAACTTTCAAAACTGGTGTCAAAACACTCGTTATAATTAGCAAGAATTTGCAAGTCCACTCCCGAAATTTGCAAGTCAAAATTCCTACCCCTACGATTTTTCAAAGTTTTCCACCCCAGCCCTGACTTGTTGTCAGAAACTTTCAAAACTGGTGTCAAAACACTCGTTATAATTAGCAAGAATTTGCAAGTCCACTCCCGAAATTTGCAAGTCAAAATTATACTTTAACATATTATACTACATAATTATGGCATTTACTATAGCTTACTTATGCTAAAATAATTAAATGTAAAAAATAATTTAAAATGAAATAATTTAAATTACAATGTAAATCATTTAAGAATTTATTATAGGTTGTTTAAGATAAATATTATAAGATATAATTAGCAAGAATTTGCAAGTCCACTCCCGAAATTTGCAAGTCAAAAATCTCACCCCTACGATTTTTCAAAGTTTTCCACCCCAGCCCTGACTTGTTGTCAGAAACTTTCAAAACTGGTGTCAAAACACTCGTTATAATTAGCAAGAATTTGCAAGTCCACTCCCGAAATTTGCAAGTCAAAATTCCTACCCCTACGATTTTTCAAAGTTTTCCACCCCAGCCCTGACTTGTTGTCAGAAACTTTCAAAACTGGTGTCAAAACACTCGTTATAATTAGCAAGAATTTGCAAGTCCACTCCCGAAATTTGCAAGTCGAAAATCTCACCCCTACGATTTTTCAAAGTTTTCCACCCCAGCCCTGACTTGTTGTCAGAAATTTTCAAAACTGGTGTCAAAACACTCGTTATAATTAGCAAGAATTTGCAAGTCCACTCCCGAAATTAGCAAGTCGAAAATCTCACCCCTACGATTTTTCAAAGTTTTCCACCCCAGCCCTGACTTGTTGTCAGAAACTTTCAAAACTGGTGTCAAAACACTCGTTATAATTAGCAAGAATTTGCAAGTCCACTCCCGAAATTTGCAAGTCAAAATTCCTACCCCTACGATTTTTCAAAGTTTTCCACCCCAGCCCTGACTTGTTGTCAGAAACTTTCAAAACTGGTGTCAAAACACAATAATTTATAACCCTTTAGTCCTCAAAAATATTATAACAAAATAAAAAACCCTCACATAATAAATTATAGAATGAAATAGAATATATCAAGTGCGTTTTTACAATGTAAAAGCAACAACTTAAATGTACTAGACCGTATTTAAACATTTATCGCCCCAGGGCAACAGAAGTTTTTTTTTATTAAATTTCTTTATTAACAATAAAATATAAAGTAAGCAATATATAGGTAAGGTCTGATTCCACCAAAAAGTTAAGGATGAACATTGAACAACTCACATTTAAAAAAGAAGCGGCCAAGTGCGAGTCGGACTCGAACACGAAGGGTTCCGTAGCACCAAGTAACGTAAATATTAAGTCGTTTAGTTCGGCCGGCACGAACTTTGGCCCCACCACCAGGTCCAGCAGAAGTCTTATACCAAGTCTCAGTCCATTATGGCATTATAGCCCATCTTAGTCTATCTTAGCCTGTGATTAAGATTACATTTTTAAATATATACATGACAAAATATATATATATTATATTATATTATATATATTACTATTATTATTATTATTTACTTGTCTACTTATTCACTTATTAAAAAAAACTACTTACTAGATCTCGTTCAAACCTATTTTCGGTGGAAGTTTGCATGGTAATGTACATCATATATTTTTCTTAGTATTATCATTCTCTTATTTTAGAAGTTATAGGGGGGGGGGGGGGGGAAAGACACAAATTTTACCACTTTTGAAGTGACTATCGCGCAAACAATTTAGTTTAAAAAAAAAGATATTAAAAACATCAATATCATTTTTGAAGACCTATCCATAGATACCCCCCACGTATGGGTTGGATGAAAACAAATTATTGAGTTTCAGTATGGGCAACCCCTAAAATGTATTTTTTTTTCTGAAAATCTTAATGCGGTTCATAGAATACATCTACTTACCAAGTTTTAACTTTTAACAGTATAGCTCTCATAGTTTCGAAGAAAAGTGGCAGTGACACCATGACGGACAGACAGACAGACATGACGAATCTATAAGGGTT
This sequence comes from Metopolophium dirhodum, assembly GCF_019925205.1. Lineage (NCBI taxonomy): Eukaryota > Metazoa > Arthropoda > Insecta > Hemiptera > Aphididae > Metopolophium > Metopolophium dirhodum. The sequence continues at coordinate 15,071,066 of NC_083560.1, read as the reverse complement.
CCGTTTTTTGCTACGGAACCCTAAAAAAACAGAATTTCAAACTTAATAATAAGATTTTGAAGATTTTTTAACCATAACTTCCAAAGAAAATTTAACCAACTTTTTTTAAAAGTGCCATTATTATGCTTATAAAAACAAACATTTTAAAAAACAAAATTCATAAAAATCGCTTTGGAGCTAAATAAACTGGTATGGTTTCAATAATTCATATTTTCATGTATTACTTATCTCTTAAATCTCTAGAAAAACAAGTGTTAAATAAACATTATAATTTATAATATTACATTTGACATATTAAAAATGAATACATTGATATCTTTATAAGCATTTAATTTTTTTTTCTTATTATCAAAATAAATTACTGTACATATTAATTAAACAGCTATCAAACTGAAACTCATAACTATGTTAATACCAATGTTACAAACCTAATGATTCTAAGTAATTATTTGTGGTGGGCTAGTTTTGAAAGTGTCTGACAACAAGTCAGGGCTGGGGTGGAATACTTTGAAAAATCGTAGGGGTGAGATTTTCGACTTGCAAATTTCGGGAGTGGACTTGCAAATTCTTGCTAATTATATCTTATAATATTTATCTTAAACAACCTATAATAAATTCTTAAATGATTTACATTGTAATTTAAATTATTTCATTTTAAATTATTTTTTACATTTAATTATTTTAGCATAAGTAAGCTATAGTAAATGCCATAATTATGTAGTATAATATGTTAAAGTATAATTTTGACTTGCAAATTTCGGGAATGGACTTGCAAATTCTTGCTAATTATAACGAGTGTTTTGACACCAGTTTTGAAAGTTTCTGACAACAAGTCAGGGCTGGGGTGGAAAACTTTGAAAAATCGTAGGGGTGAGATTTTCGACTTGCAAATTTCGGGAGTGGACTTGCCAATTCTTGCTAATTATAACGAGTGTTTTGACACCAGTTTTGAAAGTTTCTGACAACAAGTCGGGGCTGGGGTGGAAAACTTTGAAAAATCGTAGGGGTGAGATTTTCGACTTGCAAATTTCGGGAGTGGACTTGCAAATTCTTGCTAATTATAACGAGTGTTTTGACACCAGTTTTGAAAGTTTCTGACAACATTTCAGGGCTGGGAAAAATACTTTGAAAAATCGTAGGGGTAGGAATTTTGACTTGCAAATTTCGGGAATGGACTTGCAAATTCTTGCTAATTATAACGAGTGTTTTGACACCAGTTTTGAAAGTTTCTGACAACAAGTCAGGGCTGCGTGAAGTTAGCCCTTCCTCGGTTCCACCCCTTATAACTCCTTTATTTTTGACTTGCAAATTCTGGGATTGGACTTGCAAATTCTTGCTAATTACTTGCAAAATATTGGCACTGTGCAAAACTTTTTTTGAAAAAGTGTAAGGGCCAACTTCACGGACGTCTCGCATTTAACAAAAAAATAAATATATTTCTGACATAATATATAATGAAGTACATTAAACTATTAATATAATTCACAGACCCCGTTTACTTAAGTTTAATTTATATTTTTACACTAACCATGATCAACATCTCAAAAAAGTAATAATATTTTAATTTATAATAAATAATTATGTATATAACATTTTATGTATAATATAGGTTAGTTCTTAACCTTTTTTGAATGTCTGAACACTTAATATTATATAAGATTTTAAAATAAAATAAAACAGTATTTATATAAGAGTAGGATTAAAAAGAGATTTCTGGAACCTCAACCTGCTGGCTCAACCCTATACCTGATGGCTCAACCCGTGTACACCTCTGCTCAACCCATGGTTGCACTTCTGCTCAACCCACGGGTTGAGTCAATCTATCACATACGTATACGACATTCCCCCGCCACCCCGCTCTTCCTCTTCGCCCACCATCTATCACACACTTATACGATATTGCCACCGCCGCTCATCCATATCAATTAGCCGCCGCCGCGTGAGGAAAATAATTTAAAAATTTATTTACCGGACCGGGATTCGAACCCGACATACACAAAATTATATATTTATGACACACAATATTATGAATTTGTGTAACTAATAGGTATACTGACTAAGGAGAATAGAGGATATCCACTCTGAGGGTCTTAGACGTCATCTTTGAACATATAGTTTGGTCACTAAATGCAAAAATTATACTATCAATTATGATATTTTTCCCCATTTTTTATTAAAATATTGTGATGTTTCCATAATATGCTTTATTGCAATTTTGATATTTTTACTTATTTTAGCACATAGCTGTCTGTGTGTAAATACAGAAATATTGCTAAAATAAGTAAAAATATCAAAATTGCAAATAATAATACTCGCAAATATAATATACCTAAGCTATGTTCTATTATACTATGTGACTGTATCGTAGTCATACATAATCGTAGTGTGTATTGTGATCTGAGGTGTATAGTGAACTGCTTTAATAATCCATGGTGTGTGTTGGTCATAGCCCTTGCAATTATTTGTTTGTTTTAATATTAATGTATCGATCAGCAGTTAATCGTACATAAGGTAGAGTTCGTATTATATACATAAGTTTTATGAAACATATAAATAAATTATATTATTATATTTATAATTGTTACAACTTGTTTTTAAATATCACGGTTGTTTTTATTTTACACAAAAATTATAATATTAAAATAAATGTAGTAGGTATATTGTAACGTCTCCTCTTCACCTGGTCTTACCCGTTCAGGTGTCGTTCTGTATATATTAACGAGGTCTCGGAGACTCGACCTAGGTGTGTGATATTATTTCTAGGGATCAGGGTTACCTTATGTGAAGCAAGTACTCAACGTAATATATATATATGTATATCTGAATATTAATGTATTATTATTATCTACTACAAGTTACAACATCGAAAGTATACTTATAAATTATAACTCCAGGCTACCGATCGGGCCATGGTGTGTCGGGGGTGCCGATGTCCAAATGTGGGTTGAGCTGGTCGTCCGCAGGTCCTTTTCAGGTCGTTGTCAGCCCTCGAGTTCCACTATCGACCACCGACTATGACTCTTCATTCTTGACCATCCAACTATCAACCACCGACTATAGTCTATCGACTACCTCACTGTAGACTCTATCATAACTAACTCACGCCAGGCGTCCCGGTCGGTTATTTACACGATGTGAGCTAAACATCGCATCAGCATAATATATATTTCATACATATATACACATTTGTCATTACTAACACTAAGCATATTAGCCGTTAATTGTTTTTATATTTTTAATTTTAATTTACATTGTTTAAATTTTATATTTTGTTTTAAACTGATTTTAATATTATTACATTTTTAACAGTTTCTTAAAAAATGTGATATTAGTAACAAAAAGTTCCTTGTTATTTAATTGTTTTTATATTTTTAATTTTAATTTACATTGTTTAAATTTTATATTTTGTTTTAAACTGCTTTTAATATTATTACATTTTTAACAGTTTCTTAAAATGTATATATTTATTTTTATCATTATAATAACTGTTAATATAGATTAGTGTATAATAAGATAAAGATAAGTGATACAAAAATGCAATACAATTGAGATATAATAATTTGATTATATTCTTATAATATAATACTGATATTATACATAATTAATACAGATGGTATTATTTTTACAATAAATGTTCAAAATATTGTACGTATCTATCTCTTAAATAATAATTATTATTATTATTAATGTGTATGTTATTTGGAACATTATTTACAAAGTTTATGGCTTCTTCAATTTCTATTGGTAATGGAGGTAAAGCACAATGTTGTTCTTTATCTATTGTTGCAATGTTATGTAAAAGAGCTGTTGCTATAATTAAACACTGCGCTTTACTTATGTTTAGCCTGATCCCAGTAGATAAAATAGGGAATCGTCGTTTCCAAACACCAAATGCTCTCTCTATAGGATTTCTAGTTCTGATTTGTGCCTCATTAAATATGTTCTCTGCTGGAGTATTTACATTTTGAAGTGGAGTAATACAAAAGATTTTCAGAGGATATCCACCATCTCCTAAGAGAATACTGTCACCGAATTCCCTGTTTTGAAAACGTGAGTATATTTTAGAATGTTGAAAAATTCGCGAATCGTGGGCTGACCCCTGCCACCGTGAAACTACATCAAGAAATTTTAGATTTGAATCACAAATTGCCTGAACATTAATTGAAAAAAACTGCTTCCTATTTCTGCGTTTAATCCACCTGTAAAACAAATGTATTCTTATTTTATAATAACTGGAAGAAAGATAGTAATTATTATGTAGGTACATACCAGGTGACTGTATTTTTACATGCGTACAATCCAATGCACCAACAACTTTGGGAAATTTTGCAATATTATAAAAATTTTTTTTTTAATTTTGAATAGTCATTGGATCATTCGGAAATGTTAAAAATGTAGATTTTAATTCGGCTATAGCTTGTAAAACCTTCCATATATGTTTTCCAGCCGTTGTTTTATGTATTCCTGTAAAATCTCCTACTGTGATTAACATACCACTAGATGCAAGGAAACGTATTGTAATTAAAATCATTTGTGCTGGTATAACTGCATGATTCCTGAATATATAAAATATTTTATATAGTAATACTATTATTATATTGTAAGTTTCTATTATAAAAAAAAAATTATACTATAGGAATCCATTCTTACCGGTCAGTAGACGATTGAATTTTGAATGTGATTAGGTCCAATACAATATTTACACATCGTTTAGAAACGAAATCGATTAAAAAATTCGTTCTCGTCCCACTCGAGAAAATTATCGATTCGGTTTCGAAAAATGCGTTGTTTTCTTGGCTGACCAAGTCTATTTACAAATGCAATTACAGTTTCATCATCACTTGAACTTGACGAAGAATCCATAATTGTATGCCGTTTTTTTATAAAATATATTAGTTACGTACTAGAGTTGTAGTACCTTCAACTATATTCTATATAAACTACAGTCTATTAACTGTTTAAAGTTTAACTATTTAACTGTTTATTAAAATTATAAATTTTGTTTATCAATCAATATCATAGATAAACCACACCTGACCAGCTTAAACCATATCTTGAGTGTTCCTTAAGATAAGCCGCGAAAAAGTATGGTTTATCTCTTAAACCTTAATTGAAATACGGAAAACTATAGTTAAGCTTGACCTAGTCTTAAGCTTAAGCTTAAGTATACATTGAAATACCGGCCCTAAGCTTACTATAATCTCATCTGAATGAATTTAACTATCGAAATGATTATTAGGAATTACAATTTTGTAGTAGTAATTGACGAGGGATGGCGGGGGTGAAAATACTATTTAGGATGGATGGATTGGAATGTTTAAATGCATCTACGTAATTGCGACTATGTATTTTGTAATTATGACTTTTGTGTCTTAATATTATATTGATATGTACCTAAGCTGTATAATAGGTTTGGTTCTGTGTGTGTGTGTGTGTGTGTCAAAACTCCGGGTTTTCCTTCATTTTTTTTTGTTTTTCTCTGTGCTCGTGAATTTGTAACTGATAAATAAATTATATTTAAAAAAATTCTCATGGCTATAAATAGCTCAAAATGTGTCAAAATAAATTGAAAATTTTACCTGTGAACACTTTGAGTTATTCGTTTCTAAATTACAACAAAATATCAAAAATCGATAAATAAAAATTCATTGAACTTTAAATGCTTATAAAAAAAATTGTTTCTATGTATTTTTAATATTTTTAAACTGCTATTAGAATGATATATTGTGTATAGAAAATGCTAATATAAACTACCATTGAAAATTTCATGTATATACGTTAATTTGTTTTAGAGTTACACCAAAAACCAAAATAAATTTTTTTGAAAACAGATTTTGCGTAAAAATTCCTGTTTTTCCTTCATTTTTTTTTGTTTTTCACGGCGCTTTTGAAAATGACTGAGAAATTTTTACTTTTACCCGCCAAAGTACCAACTAGATTCACTTTCCTATCAGAAAAGGAAACTGTTGAAGAAAATCTAAGTATTTTTACTGTGATAAAAGGTGATGACAGACACAAAAATAAAAGAACACACATCATTGTAAAATCAATACATTCATCGTTACACTCAGAATCTAAAATAAAATACCTACCGGAAAGTTGAATTAAATTGTTATGAGTGTTTGAAGCTTAAATTTATACAACATTAGATATTGACTCGAATTTTCATGGAACGTTATTCTTATTTTGTTGTAGTTAAAAAAAGAATAACCGTAAATACTTGAAATTTCCACCAAATGTTTATTTTTTTTACTTGATAAAATTTGCAAAATATTTTGACGCGTGTTTTGAGGTGTTTGCGGAAATTTTTCATTTACAAATTTTTATTTTTTTTCTATAAATGACAATTAAATTTTATTCGTTAGGTCAAAAAGCTTGAAAATTTAATACAAGGCTCCTCACAAACTGTTACAATATATCTTTTTAAAAATATTAAAAATTCATAGTCCAAATTTTTTTTTATAAGCATTTAAAGTTTAAATGTTGAGAAAATAAAAATTTTTTTTTTCTGTAACCAAAAACCTATAAAAAAAATATAAACACAGTGTTTTTTAATAGCAATTTTATGTTCATTTTTGGACAAAATTAGATATTTTAACCAAAAATAAAGATTTTAGTTAATTTGTTGTTATTTAAAAATATTGTTCTTGAGTACTTGAAACTTTTGAAGTATATTATTATATATTATACAGACAATGATACTTTCAAATGCAATTTTTTTGACAAAATTGAATTTTACCTACTGTAGTACGAATGCCTAATACTAAAAAAAAAAACGAATTTGTCATCCAGGTTTCAGAAATAATTTATCAGAACTTTTTAATGTTAGTTTACGAATAAAAGATCGATTGTAACAAATTATTGTAATTTATTGTAGTAGGCTTTTTCACAAACCAATTATTTTTTTTAGTGTGTAGGTTAAGTAATAGAATTTTTTTATATTTATGATATACACATTTCATTGAAACCATAAACAAAAATGTCAACAACTAGTAAACAGTTATTGCTATTTTACCAAATAAAATATTTTATCACCATCACATTATTTGTTTATAAGTATACAGTAGAAACTCGATTAATCGTCACTGTCGGGACCAGGACTACAATTAACAGAAAATCAGCCATAAGCCCATAAACTTACATATTTTACAACGTGTGTACATAACCTAACCGTACAAAATAATCTGTCGAAAAATAAATTACAAAACACCGTTTGTTATTTAATTTAAATAGGTACCTACTTGTTTTCAAAAAATATTATTCATCGAAACTTGAAACAATCCACTGTTACTTAAATCATCGTTTTCAATAGGTGCTCAATGAAATTTTCCAAAGATTTATTAATTTGTACTTAGGTTAGGTATATTATGCTGTTTATATTAATATCAACTACCTATTTAAATCATTACTAATAGATACGTATATAGGAGAATAATCAACTATCGTACGAAAAGTGCTTCAGGTTAAAACGTAAAAGACGCAACATGGTAACTAAAAATTGTATTTACTCATTACGAATTATTATTTTATGTGTATTTTAAAAAAGTAATTACTAATTAGGTTACAAATGTATATCAAGCCATCTGGTTAAATTTGTTGTAATTTATGTATTGATACACATATTTAAGTAATCAGGAGCTTTCATTAAAAAGTAAGTCTAGCGAAGATCGAGCGCGCGGCGTAATGGTACGTGCATTAAAAATGCATGGGTGACAATTTACGCAATAGTCAATGTCAATATTGTATGGACCCGCTCAACTATACTGTTCGTGAAAATAATAATAATGCGCCTCTCCTGCGAGAACGCCGCGTGAGTCTCGCCACGGAGACATGGGCGTGGTTACGTCCAGCCACGACGGCGGCGATACGGCGCACAACGCTATCTCTGGAGCGTTACATACGTAACACTTTTACTATTGCACACTCTTAACTGGCTGAGACCTTTGGACACAAATAGATATAATATTATAATATAATTATATAACATAATAATATCAGACAATATAATAGTCATAGTGTCATACAGATAACTCACTATTAAATTAATAAATCAATAAAATCCCACGAGGTGCCCACAATAATATTCTTACCTTTAAGTTTTAGTATTCACTTTAATATTAATGTTTTTATAACATGAATTGCAATATACTTGGTCTGTAGAATTGTCTTAGAGAAAATCAACTTCTCAAAAATGTTCAATACATTGGCTCGACTTCCTAGTTCCTTGTAGGTACATCAAATTATTATATTTCAGTTTTGAAAACCATGATATAATACATTGTGTATTTGTGTGAACTAAAAACAGTAACAGTAAATCATTAAGTTACTTTCAGAAAATATTTAAAATTTTAGAGACCTCTAAGTGGTAAAGTGCATTTGTTCTGAGACTTCAGACAACTACTTACTTATGTGTGTCGTGTTTGAACTATTCAACTATGAGACGTGAGTTAGACAATAGTATAGACATTATAAAGTGTCAGTAAACCAAAAAGTCTAACTAAGCCTAAAACGTAGCCACTAATCAGTAATAATTATTATTGACCTAGCCAGTACACAGAATAATTCTGTAACGACTCGAATACCACATTACATGGCATTACGTGAGCCTGTCCCTCTTCCTCATTTCGCTATTCGATAAACGTTGACAAAATGCGGTGCATTACGCCTATCTGAATGCTGTTTAGTGAATATCTTATATTTCGGTTGGCCTGCATTATGTGTATTCGGAGGCAAGCCGGTATTTTAATATTTCTATCGAGTGATGTAAACCATATTATAATACCATGCGCAACTGCTCCATATACTGAACCAACTCCCTTAATGTGAACATTTTTCCTACAGAATATTTTATAAACAGGTTACGTCTTCTACCCTAGGCACTATTGTCTATTATCCTATGATTATGGTATCTATGGTTAGTATATTTTTTGAATAACTTATAAGTTATTATCAACCCTAATATTATAATTAATATAATAATTATTTTAGTATGCAAATCACTTGTTGTTTTTAAAATGTCCTTATCTCTTTCTTCTTGTATGACGTTTTCTAACTCCTCGATTGTCTTAGAGAAATCACTTATATCATTTAATTTAACTACTGGATTTTGATGGACAAGTAAATTTTAAAGTTTAAAACTTAAGTCCTATACTATTAGTCCGGAAAAAATAGACGTATCGGGAAAACAAAAATTTCGTTTAGTAGTGGATTTTCAGAAATTAAATAATATTACGGTGGGGGATAAAATGCCATTACCAGAAACACAAGACGTGTTGGATCGGTTTGGTAGGTCTAAATACTATTCTGGATTTAGCCAAGGTTTCCATCAAATTTCCTTAAATAAAGAGTCACGGGTTAAAACAGCCTTTAGTTGTGACATAGGGCATTGGCAGTATACGAAATTACCAATGGGTTTAAAAAATAGCCCTCCTACATTTCAACGGTTAATGAATAACGTTCTATGTAATTTAATCGGTTTAAAATGTTTAGTATATTTAGACGATATTATAGTATTTTCCACTGACTTATATGAGCTTGACAAACGAATCAGAGAAGGATGTTATGGACCTTGTGAATGAACAGCTCGGAATACGCCTATTACTGCTATAAACCTATAATTAAACTATATTAATATGTAACTGTGAGTAAATTAATTATAATTATTCTTTAAATTATTCAACATGATTTTTATGTAAAGTGGCTATTCTTTTTTGTGCGTGTTGGTCTATCGTATGCCTAAGAATTTCCTTATAATTACTCTTTGAGCTCTTTCGAGGGAACCGTTTGTTTTCGGTCTGTACGCGCTAGACATCGTTTTATTAATTTTAAGAATTTTGCATACTTCTGTAAATATTTCGCCTACAAACTCAGGACCATTATCTGTTAATATATTCATAGGTATGCCATGAATACACACGAAATTTGTAACAAATGCGCTCGCCATTGTATTGGCCTTATGGTCCTCTAAAGGTATTGTTAATAGAAGACGACACGTGTTACACGCAATATTTAATGAAAAACAAAAAGATTCCGGTATTAAAAAAAATCGCTTATGTTGCCGGTTCAAACCAGATGGGGTTCAGTAGTAGTTTTCCTTAACAGCCTTTTAGCTAATAAACAAATAATACGACTCATAAACATAGATGAGTGGTGTGAAGAAGACATTATACCAAGAGTGAAACAATTTATAAATAATGATTTATTTTGGGACCGAGTAAAAATTTACACAATTTCTTAAAGCCCATAGCATACTGGATTACTAGAATAGAAAGTAAATTACCACAACTCAGCATTGTTCCAGAAATATTTGTTGAAATTAAAAACAATATGATACTTGCATAAAAAATGTTTCTTGTTTTTAGACTGGAAAAAATATAATTAAAAACAAAATTCAATCAAGAAAAGAATTTAGTGTTCAAAAAATTCATTTAGCTGCAAATGTACTAGACCCAAAGTATCGTGGAAATAATTTGACTGCAAATGAAAATGTTGATGCTGCTACATTCATTCATAGACTATCTAAAATATGTTTGGATATTGATGAACAGAAAGTCATGTACGATTTCGCTCATTATAAGGTAAATTAAAAATATGAAAGGTTTTTTCAATGAATCTTTATTAATTATGTTTATTTATCCAACAAGATAAAACAATAAATAAGTAAAATATAAATTGTAGTAAATACATTGTCCATTTTGTTTATAATTTATATATTTTGTATTGTAGGTTAAAGAAGGTATTTTTTCAAATACCTATGTATGGGAGGCATGTGTCAACAATTTAGAACCAACAGTGTGTTGGAATGCTTACTCTTCATCTACTGAATTTTCAAAGTTGGCCTCTAAGATTTTTCCATTGCCTGCTACATCAGCTGCTTGCGAAAGAGCATTCAGTACATATAAAGATGTGCATTCGTCGAAAAGAAATAGACTTACGAACAGCAGAGCAGAGCAGAGCATAAACAGAATTTGAAGGTGAGATGCTGAGATTAATCAAAGTTTGTTAGTATTTTCATTTTTATTTAGAGTTGTAAATTTTAAATGAATTTTTGTTGGTAGTTGAAAGAAGAAACTAAAAAAGAAGTGATTCCACCACAAGATCATTATGAAAAACTTCTTGAAGAATTTGAAGAAGATAGTGTTAAGAAGTTTCAAATTATAGAGGAAATTGATGAAGGAAATTGTGAAGACAAAGAGAGTTACTGTAGTCGTAGTGTTACTTTAGAAAATGAAGAAGAGTATAATTCTGATATTGAAAGTGTTGAAATAGACAAACTTCTAACATGATAAATGCAAAGGCATAAAATAATATTATATTCTTAAATTTTTCATATTAATCTATTAATTTTATTGTTTAATATTTATATATAGATATTAGATATAAATATATAAAACAAAACTATATTCTTATTAACACATTGTTGCATGCCTGCATACCACATTGATACAATTTATATAGTATTTAACAATGTTATACATAAGACATGTAGAGTAATTAGTAAAATAGATAATAAGATAAATATTAAATATTGATAAGTTTATAATGCTGTACTAATGTTCAGTGTTCTAAATTCTAATGTAAGAATATAGTACGTATACAATATACAAGTATAAGATTATATACCTACTTGTATCATTTAAACATAAAAATATTTAAAAATGTTGTATACCATTTTAAATGTATAATACCAAAGGTTAGAGTAGGATAAAAAAGAGAGTTCTAGAACCGCATCCTGCTAGCACATCCCTATACCTGATGGCACATCCCGCGAAGCCCGTTGCACATCCCACATACATCTATACATCTCTACACCTCTGCACAACCCATGGGTTAGGTTACCACTATGTTATCAGTTATCACATTGGCGTTAGCATAATCTTTAAATGTTTTCGCACGCCTGGTATTCGAGAATTATTACAAAAATGTTTTCCGTTTGTAAACGTAAGCAACCTTAACGAACATGCATAGCTTCCGGCATAGCATACAGAAATATAATATACACACACACACACACACACACACGCACATTCCTTTGTAAACGTCATCAGCGTTAACAGACCTGTAGCTGCATGCATTACACCGATAAATCTGTAGGGACTATTCGATGTCCCCCCCCCCCCCCCCAATTAATATTTAATATAATCGTTTAAGAACACAGCTACACTACATAAAATCAGTCGCTCTACATCATTCCAAGTGTCTATGTCGTTCCGAGTGTCTACTCCGCCCGCGTGCTCGTCTCGTATTCAACGTTTAAATCATAATTATTTTTCAGTGTTTAACATTTAAATGGCTGGTCCAATCGGAAATATGGCTGATATTTACAAGAAAACTTTTAAATATACTCCACCGTCACCACCACCCAACCTAATCGATTGCAGTAATTTAACCATTGACTTCACACCTCGTAAATTTTTAAACATTGGGATAGATCCTAACGATGAATTCAAAACCGTGATTCATATTATAACATCTTCGCGGTATGTAAATATTCCTGTCGATTTTCTACAAAGTAAATTCAGACTTACGGGGAACATTCTATCATTCATACTCGATCGTCCAGAAAAATACAAACGAAATTTATTTTTGGATAACGACGTAATTTCAATGTCTAGTAGAACATATCAATCGGAGAACCCACTTGTTTAAGAATCAAAAATTCAAGACGGATGTCGTGTAATCTGACATAACATATTTTAATTTAAAAAAAAAATTACAGGGAAATCCAGCACAAGAGAGCCACCTCGAAAACATTCAGGAAGGACGTTCGGAAAACGATGGTCCATTTGGACCACAATATAATTAATTTTTCTGTATTATTATTTTTCTTATTGTGTAAAATAAAAACAAGCGTGATATTTAAAAACAAGTTTTTTTATTTATTGATAATAAGGTTACAATATATATATATATATATTTAGCATAAGGTTACAATATTTTACATAAGAGGGAAAAAAAAAATTACATACATTTTTACAATTTTCTAAATTCGCCACTAAACGGGCTATAATTTATAATCTGGTCATGTAATATTAAGCAATACGCTGTAGTTATTTCCGGAATAACTGTATCAGTTTCAAATTCAATACGCAGGCCTACGGTTGACGATTTATCATTGTCGTTTTGACACGATAAATCAACAACGATGATTGGTGAATAGTTTTGAAAAATATGTTTTGATAATAAAGGTTCACTATACTCTTTCTCATAATATGATTTTTGAAAGTCTGCATAGGCATTATACAGTATACTAGTTATATTATTTTTAAAATCAGCACGAAAGTCTTCATATGGATACACTTTAGAATTTAAGTGAACCTTAAGATTTTTTAGTTGACAGTGATCAAAGCATCCAGCGTCTATTTCAATATTTTTTTTTCGATCTGTTTGTAATCCGAATAACACAAACCTCGGTTTTTCTAACAAGTTGCTGGACTTAACCGTCCACGAATGTGAGGTATTTCTAGGAAGAATAGGATATTCGCAGAGATCCCAGGTTCTGAACGCACATGATAGTGTTTTACATGAATCTACCACTTTTATCAACCTTAATTTTTCTTTATCACTAACTCTGATAATAGGCATCTTCCACACCACCCTAGTAAGTTCAATTGTAATTTTTCTATTTTTTGAAACTGCTTTGGTTGCGCCCGTGCCAACAACGTGTATCTCATCCAGGTCGGTATATGCGCGATTTAAAATCAGCTGTTGATTACAATTAAGTAATATTTTTTTATAGTCTTCACAAAATCCGAATAAATGTTTTAGAGGGATACACCCGGTAAATACATTGTTGCTCATAACATTTTTATTATATTCACCATCCATCGCCGAGTCCCAAGCAGCGTTCTCCAACGTATTCAAATCGTTTGGAGTATATGAACAATATGCTTTCAAGCAAGATGCAACTCCAGGTGTTTTTAATTTTTGAATTTCTATTCCGTTTATTTCATAGCGCATTTCGGAGAATAAAAATGCCAATCCATTATTTGAAAAACGTACATCTCCCACTGCATCGGCCGGTTTATTTACTCTCCCCTCTATATAAATATAGCTTTCACATGGTAGAGTGTATGCATCCATATTTAAAACACTTATCCTAATTTCATCGTTATTTGATAAAGACATGTTTGAGTATGAAGTGAACGAATGATTATGATTTTGTGTTATTTTACACTCATCGACATAGTCGACCCCAACGTCTAAATACGAGTCGTCCATAATTATTTTTTATACTTGCAACAAACGGAGAAAATTTAAATTATTTTTCGTGAGCTTGATCTCGCCTTTTTTCGGTCTAGATGTTGACTTCTTAACGACAGTCGGTAAACTAACTGGTTTTTTGATTGTAGATCTTTTTATATTAAACTTTAGTGCCATTTCCATACGTTATTTGTAATCGAATTGTAATTGGTTCACCGCGCAGATTTATTAGACAATCGTTCTGATCTTTTAACACGATGTATACTCTAGATATTGAAGTCATATTGAGAGTATAAAAAACTAGATGTCTAGGTACTTCGATGATTTTATAACCTGGTGGGACAGTTGGATAAAGTTCATGTATGATCTGGCTCGGTGCTCCATCACAGAATGAACCAGTAATCAAGTTGCACTCTACTTTTATACTATTGATTTTCATTATCTTAACTGTACTTTCAGATTCATGATTAATACCAGAAGTGTATAAATAATTTCTAAAACCCAATAACTTCGCTATACTATTCTCAACTGATAAGTCTACGCCATGACTACACGAAACTATAATACACTTTAATGTGGTATTGTTTGCTTTTAATTCAAACCAGTCGATATATTCGGGGCTATTTTTTTTTATAACAGTCTCTAAATTTTCAAACTCATACGAGCCTGTGGGTATAATAACTTCCTCTCTTTGTCCAATCATATTACGGAAACCGATAGTATTGCAACCGGGTTCAATGTTCGGTATCGAATTATTTGTCTGTAGACTCAAAAGACATATTTGTGCTGTGCTTTCTACTTCTATCGGTGGAAAAATGTCGCATGACAATTCACTCGAGTTCCCGTTTTACGTTATCGTATACATGATAAAAATTTTAAACACAAGTGTCCACAGTTTGTAGTATTATATTTCTGCTCTCTGTTGTAATTGAAATTTATGTCACATCCGTGAAAATATCGTTGTACTTCTAATGGAGGTGGTAAATTTCCAAAACTGTCATAATATTCAACTTGATTTCCGATTTTTCTATACGCTACCCAGTGGAGTACCTGTACCGTTTTCCGTATCCAAGTTAACAATCGCTGATTCTAATCGTTTATGACGTACAGGTAACCTATCTCAAGTAAACACACCGATGAAATGAGGTATTTTATTCAAACGAGCAAATTTTATAAGTTCGAAATCGTACAGCGCTCTTCTGGGTAACATAGTTATTAGTTTTTTTTATTTTTTTTAGTTTTCTAGTTTTTATCGTTTTCAAATCGCCTCCACTTTTATATGGTGCAAGATATAGACTTGATCCGATTTTATACGAGTTACCTTTATACGGCGCGATGTATAATCCACCGCCCAAATGAGATTGCGTATTTCTTTTAAATTCATTCGCAATTTTGACAACGTTGGCAACACCGCCACCCAGTGCTCCTAGTGCTGATAAACCGGCAAAAATCGGGATTAACGGCAACACTCCACCCTTTTTTGGTATTGATATAACCCTTGGAACTTTAGTCTTTTTATTTTTGAATGTTTTCCGTGCGACGGTTATAAACTTTTTACTTAATTTCATCAGGTTTTTTTTAACCGATATTTTTCTTTATTACGTTTTTAGCTGCTTTGATGGCTGCTTTAAACCCACATCCAGCCCCGATTTTACGTTTCACTTTCATGGTGGTAGTCACGCCCCAAGCTACAGCTTTTTCTTTTAAACTCGAATCTTTAGACTTGAACCTATCCCAGGCTCGTTGCCCTAACATATAATCGGCCTCGTTGCGATCCACGATAGAGTTACTAAGATCGTATGCAATTTCGTGTTCTCTACACGCAGTGTCTAAAGGATTTACCCCTTTATCTCCGCGAGCTAATCGGTTTTTCATATTTGTGCCAGGTCCACAATATT
This sequence comes from Metopolophium dirhodum, assembly GCF_019925205.1. Classification (NCBI taxonomy): domain Eukaryota; kingdom Metazoa; phylum Arthropoda; class Insecta; order Hemiptera; family Aphididae; genus Metopolophium; species Metopolophium dirhodum. Next base: position 15,054,966 of record NC_083560.1, on the reverse strand, counting down.
GATAAGAAATATTATTTTTATTATTACTATTACCACGTTAGTATACGTGTATTTACTCTCACCAGATAGGTGAAGCTCCAATGGTAATTTATTTATAAGCATGTTTATAAGACCAGCACCTTTAGTCTTGGTCTTTCTTCGAGCGAGTGACATCGTGTACTGATTACGCTATCAGTGTTACAGGGATATTTATTTAAAAAACGAAATTCATTAAACAAGATATACAACTCACAGTTGAAAACGTGGACCCACCTACTTTGTATAAAAAACAAAGACATGGTGTGCTTCTACCTAATACGATTAGAGCGCTTATCATGGGTCCTTCAGGCTGTGGGAAAACTAATTTAATATTCACATTATTAACACATATAAATGGTATACAATTTCACAACGTATACATATATTCAAAAACATTGGATCAACCAAAGTATAAATTATTGAGTGATATTTTATCAGGTATTAATGGAATACAATTATTCACGTTCTACGAAAACGAGCAAGTTATCGAACCTGAAAAAGCTTTACCAAACTCTGTGTTTATTTTCGATGATATTATTACTGAAAACAAGAAGATTGCAAGAACTTACTTTTCCAGAGGCCGCCATAATTTAGTAGATGTTTTATATTTAGCTCAGAGTTATTCAAAAGTACCTAAAAAACTTTTACGTGATAACGCAAATTTTATTGTTTTATAAAAGACGAGACAAACCTAAAGCATGTTTACAACGAACATTGCTCTGGTGATGTGTCATATCCCGAGTTTAAAAACTTTTGTACTTCATGTTGGTGTAAAGGAGGATTTGAATTTATTGTCATAAACAAAGACAGTGAACGTGACAATGGTCGCTATCGTCACGGATTCGATACGTTCGTTGTTATATAAACTATTGTTTTTTTATAAGACACTTCATTCACAAATATGTGGTCTAAAGGCGAGGTACTCGGAGAATTGATTAAAGCTAAAGAAAATATTAAACGCAAGTATATTGCATTAAAACATGGAAAAGCTGATATTCAATCTTTTGTATCACAAACACTTCAGCCAATAATCGAACCTCTGAACAAATTACAGACTTCCAAAGTCGATGATGATATGGTTTCCAACGCATCCAACAACCGTTTTACAAATGTTCGTAAATTAGAAGACCAAGAAAAAGATAAGGTATATGGCCCAAAAAAAAATTCTCAAGGCATTATCAAATTAGGTATAGAAGTAATACAATTTAAAAACGGTGCAATAATTGTGAGAGAAAACTCTTATCCACTGACACAGGAGCTTGGCGAGTTATTGTGTTCCAGATATCCAATGCAATACACCGCTAATGACTTAAATACGTATAAAGAAATACTGATTCATACTTAAGCACATTTAACACAGGACGGAACAAAAATTAGGAAGGGTGGTACAAAGTATGAGCAAATTATTAGCAAGCTATTCACCTCGGGTTCGGGTGTGAAATTACAAGCGCATAATTTAGTATATTGGAATGATCCAAACAAGTTGGTTGATAGGTTACGACTTCTTTTAGCCTCACAATCTGCCGGTAATACAGGGCTTTCCAACGAAATACTTTCAATTTACGAAGAATTGTATGAAACGGGTTTAATAAGACGAATTCCAAATGTCTAAACGCGATATAGCGAACGAACTACACAAACCAGCAAGAAAAAATTATACAAGGCGAAGAGTTAATGTGTATGGTAAAAACGATCTATGGCAGGCAGACTTGGTAGAAATGATACCTTATTCTAAAAAGAATAAAGGCTATAAATATTTTCTAACTATCATAGATTGTTACACAAAATACTCTTTCGCTATACCTTTAAAGTCGAAAACGTCTAAAGAAGTTTCAAATGCAATGTCAAAAATACTACTCAAGCGCTCGCCAAAACTATTACAGGTCGATAACGGTAAAGAATTTTACAATGCGACATTCGATGCGTTGATGAAGAAACACAATATACATAAATATTCTACGTATAGTACAACGAAGGTCTGTATCGTTGAACGCCTGAACAGATCAATTAAAGAAAAAATGTATAGGGAGTTCACTGCGCGAGGAACACATGAATGGGTTTCTATTTTACAATCTCTGATTAATGAATATAATAATTCAAAACACAGAACAATATCTATGACACCCAGACAGGCTGATAACAATCCTTCTTCGGTAAAATTAAAGCAACGTCCGATTCTTAATGGAAAAATTAAATTTAACATTGGTGACAACGTCCGTATTAGTATATATAAAGGGGTATTTACAAAAGGTTATTTGCCGAGCTGGTCCACAGAAATATTTAAAATAAACAAGACATCCCCCACTACTTATCAACTACAAGATTATACAGGAAACCCGATTTTAGGTTGTTTCTACTCTGAAGAAATTCAAAAGACCAATCTCCCAAACGATTATTTAGTCGAGAAAATTATCCGTAGGAAGGGAAAACAAATGTTCGTAAAATGGCTAGGGTTTGATAATACGCACAATAGTTGGACAAATACGAGTGACTTTAGAAAACAGCATCAGTCGAGCTCTAGGTATGAACGTGTTCGGATGTTCACAGGCTGAACAAGAAAATTTGTAACAAATCTCGAACAAACCATCAAATCATATTGTATAAGACTAGATAAATTTGGATATTTATTCGGGGAAAATCATAAGTCTATTCAAACACAAGAAGAACAAATTGAAACACTTCAATTAACGTGTGATGATATACAAGAGCACCTTATAAAAATCAAAGCATTGTTACAAAATATCAAAGAAAATACAGACAATTTGAAACAAATTCCTGAAGCACCGTCATCCAAATAATAATTATGTCTACTGCCATCATTGATTTCCATTGCATTCTCGGGAGGGATAATAAATACATGATAAAAGAAATGTCTATAGTAGATGTAGAAACATGGGCCACCCAACATTGGATTTTTGAAAATTCAAAATCAATACAGGATAACAACAAGAGTCGGAAAACTAACAAGTGGTTGGAGCGTAACTATCACAAACTATCTTTGGAATATGGGGATATTGAGTATGAAGAACTAGGTAGAGTACTGAATTCGCTAAAGTTCAGTCTCATATACGTTAAAGGCGATCAGAAAAAACAACTTCTTTTAGAGTATATTCCTCACATCGGGATCATCAATATTGACGACATGGGGCGCCCTCCACTAGACCAAATATGTGATGAAGAAACTTTACCATGCTGTATTGTTCATATGGATTTCAATCCTAAACAATGTTCATTTTATAAAGTATTTAGCCTAAGAAAATGGTTTGTAAATAATTTGTAAAAATAAATATCATATTTATTTATTTTTTTATAAAAATGAGTTATTACTTCATACTAACCTATCCTATCCTATCATATCCTAACTAGAATCAATTCAATAATAATATCCACATAATATCTACAGAGATATTTTACAAAATAAAAAAAAATAATAATATCTACACTCTACAGTGATATTTTACAATATAAAAACAAATCATCCATAATGAATAAAAAAAAAAAAAACTATCTGTCTAGCTCGGCTTCCGGAAGTTGTATTAATTCGTCTTCTGCTTGCTCTAGTGTTCTGGTGTCCCTATACAATTCAGAAATATTTAAAGTACAATAAATCAAAATATACAATTATTTCTAACTCACTCTATAGAGTAGTGACCGTGAGCCAAGGTATGTATTTGATCTTCAAGTATAACCCTCTTGTTATCGAAACTATTATAAGTTAATTTGGTTGATTTAATGGTCTTCAATCGATGTTTGAACGACCGGATAGAGACATTCTCCGTCATCACATCCAATGTTCAAAGTTGTATCACCAAACAGACAGCGATAATGATCGTTAAAATTCATATTATGGTTTCTGACTACATGCCCGCGGATTCCTTTCGCCCTGCCATTGATCTTATATGAATAAGACTTTGCTCTGAGCCCACAAAAATGCGTCATAACCTCTGAGTTTGTTTCATCGGAAAACAAACCAGGGATTTTCTTTCGCTCAGCAATGTAACATGGATGATCTTGTGGTAAGTCTGATGTATCCATTCGATCGAGTAAATTGGAATTATTCTCCAGGTCTTTGTAAAAATCATCGGTTTGAATATAGTATACCAGTGAATCTAAAATTACAATATAAATTAATATATGAAAATTAGTATAGTTTGAAAACATTTACCTGTATCAGTATACATGAGCTCAATTTTATCCCTATAATGAGCCTGCATAACGTTATAATGATAATCATACATGACGGTCTTAGAAATGTCCAACACTGCAAAACCTGGTGAAAATTAAAAAAATATTAAAATATGTTTGATAATAGTAAATTAGTTATATATATATATACCTATATATATTGGCTAGTTAAACATGATAATTTTGTTTTCTAATGAGACAGCGTTGAGGGTTTCGTCATACGTAGTACAGTGTTTGAATGTAGTAAAATTTATAAGTTTTTGCAAACGTTTTTCACTACAAACAAGCTCCATTTTAAAACGTTTCTTTATAGATTCCGTAGTTTTCCCAAAATCGGCATTGTTTAAGAGTTTCAAAAAATCCTTTTCAAAGTCGTTCCTCGCTTTCTTCTGCATCTCAGTGTTTAATTCTATGTATTTTTTAAGCCAGTCCGACTGATTAAACTGCACAACCCTGTGAACCTACAATAAATCAAAATATGCAATAAATAAAATAAATAAAATAAATATGCTACTTTTTCCACAATGAGTCCGTTGGCTATAGCCTGCTGCATGTTCCGATAATGAATCACATAGTTTTTCTTTGATTCTAAAGTCGCCATAAGTTTTTTAACTTTTGAACCAGGTGGAATACTATTTTTCGGTAGGAATGGCAGATCATTATGCTTGTCATGAAGTTCTTTTGGATATGATATATCGACCTCATACATCCACCCGATTGGCGATCTATCGTTTAAATCATTTAACCCCTCTAGTTTCGGCTCAACCCACTTAAATCCTCCGTATGACATGAATTGTGACAGTGCGTAACCGTACAAGTTGTTACCTGCAATTTAAGTAATATAATAAATTAAATATAACATTATACTCACAATCCTGATAAACAAGCCATGATTTTGGTTGTGTTGGATCATAATCTGGTGTCTTTTCATTATTTGCCTTTGCATATCTCATGCTCGACTGGGTCAAGCCACCACGAATTCCTATAATAAAAACAGATATTTTATCACATTTTTTTTTATTTTTTTTAATAAATAACCTGACCTCACCTTTCTCGAACATTAACAAAATATCATAATCCGAAATCAGTTCAAGTTGTTGACCCGTGTATTTCAGCATACAGATATGTAGGTATATAATGAATCAATATACCTCAAAGCGAAACGGATCACAATAATATAGTATCGTATATTGGTTCGCCCAGAATCTAAAATTGTGTTACGTACCCACGTATTAAGTAGTCATATATTAACTATGTACAGCACGCCGCACGTCTCTAGTTATATTTGACACTATAACTAATAAGGCAATTAGTATAGTATAACATGCGGAGGTCGTTGCAAAAGCGTAGAGAAAACAATTAAACTATAGAAGGTGTCGTCACACGTATCTTTCCTGGAAAGCCAACACCCATACGCAGGATACGAGTCGACCAGCATACCAAATACGAGACCCGAACTCTGTCTCATGACCGAGTTTAGCCACTACTACAACCACCCACTCCAAAGGACACAATCATAAATATAAAAGCCCAGGACAAGAGCTCTTCAGACGGTTAGGGACATTCAGAGTCAGGTCGTAACACCATTCACAGTTTAAATTCTATCTTAAAGAGTCGTAACACCACTCTTTTACACCATATATTATAAAATTGTAATTTTGTACTACGTTAATAAACATTCATCATACCTAGTACATCACGTATTTCATTTCTGCGTTGATGTATATTTCGACGTCGGTTGGGACGTAACAATTGTATACATCTATTAAATTGTACAAGTCAATTTTGTGGTTTGAACTTAGTACCTACTACATAGCAACTTTTAAGCAATAGCTCTGGATTTTTTCTTTACATAATTTACATTTTTTTTTCTAAGATATCTTAACCATTTAATAGTTAAAAAGTATTTATTTAGATCTTACATTTTCAGTTGTCACTGAATAATTCTATACGTTAACTTTTTATTCCCAATGTTTCAAAAAAAAATAAGTTTGAATAACAATAACTTTTTAATTTTAAATAAGCAATTACTTTAGTTGGTAGTTCATATAAGCTCGTATAATGCTATAAGATTTTATATTTATTTTCTTGGTGTAAGAATGCTTCTGCAGTAAGTAATTCACATGGTCAACACAAATATTATTTTATGGTTAAAACAATGTTCAAAACTCAACGCTATTTAAAATTAGTACTGCTCATAAGCGTGGGTGTAGGGAGGGCGGCTGGGCCGTGGCCCACCCTGCGAGACGTACTGAAATTTGTATACGTATACTATTTATATAGTCTATTCAAAATGAGATGATGACTCGGCGGCGACCAGTTTTGGTCGGCCGCCGGTCACACTCCCTCCACAAGCATCGATCACGTGACCGAAGCAACGGGGACGTGTCACGTGAGACGTGGATGTGCGTGTGTGCGTCCGCGACCGACAGACATACAAACAATACGCGCAATGCATTTTAAATTATCCACACACATCAGCAGTCGATACTAGACTAACTAAAGCTCCCGTCCGCGGCGGTGCCTCAAGCGCTACTACGGAACAAAAGCCACGCCCATGCGCACAACTTGGCCGCCGAGTCATCATCTCATTTTGAATAGACTATAGTAATACATGATCTAAAAATCACGATTTCTTGTTGAAATATACAATTAATATTAGTATTCAAACCATGTAAACACACGTGCGAGTACAATGTCGTTTTCTAATAGATACTTATGCAGTTACGATATAGCTGTGTAACACCTTTACTATCGCTTTCTATATTATATACGGATACGGGATGGCCTCGATTGTTCATATAAATAGGGCTTTTGATGTATGTAATAATCACTTGCACAGACGCTGTCATACCGAGTGTACACGGTGTGTGTGTATAGTCACAGTTTAATTGTCCAGTTGTACGTTATTATATATTATACTTATACATAATAATATTGTCGTGTTATTACTTATTATATTAATGCTAACATCATTAGTCCGTCAAGCTTTCAATTTCAACAGGTTGTGGGCCCAGGACAACAGCCCAGGACATTTCTAACCACTGTGTGACGGGGAGTTATAAGACCATTCCCTCAGGGGTTTTTACACCTTTAGCCATATGTCGCGAGGGTGGCTCCTTCACGCCTTTGGGTGACGCGGAAACATCCCTCCGACGGGTTACGTCAGGGCGCCCTGGCGCCAGGCTGATGATCCCCCGCGGGCTGCTCTCGTACGAGATAGATCGGTGGGTTTCGTATAACCGCGTCGGCGAGCGCTGGATTCGACCCAGTCAAGTAACTCCCCTTCTACTAAGGCGCTACTCCCGACAGCCCCCGCGAGGCCATCCACATATGTCGCGAACGCGCGGCCGGCGAGCGCGAGCACGCGAGGTACTCGCGCGCGTCGGCCGGACGCACGCCACACAGCTCGACGGGCACTGTTACCGTTCGGGCGTAAGCTAGGTCGGGTTTTCAGTGGGGCTGTCCTCGTCGCCCGCGAGATGAGATTTAAGGATCCGCTATCCAGAGTACTCACAACGACTCTTTTTCCACTAGCATCGACACCGGGGCAGTTCTTACGCTGACGCGATGCGACCTTTTTTGAGTGGTACGGTTTTCTTTTGCCGGGTGCCGTGTCCGTACCGAATGCTCGGGTTTGAGTGCTTGACGGTGTGTGTCCCCCAACCGTACTTCCACCTTGCACGTGTTCGCACACGAGTTGGTCGGGCCCGTGTGCTCTCAGTCAGGTTCGTGCTAGAGGCACCAGCGCGCTGACGGAGGTCCGCGTCTGCTTCCCACGTCATGCTCTGGCGCCTCTCGCCCAGGCCCACTGGTTTGTCGCAGGTGGTATGATTCCCCACTTGGGTAGGTGGTTCCCGTGCGGAAAGAGGAAGGTGCCCTCCATCACCTCGGTCGTCCTTATGCGGAGACCCACGCCGGGGTCTTTTGACGTGCCTATCAGGTCTACCCTTCCTCAGTGCGTTGATACGCCTGGAACACGGTTATTGGTTTTCCCGTGAGTCCGCGCTCTGCGTTTCGGTCCGCTCCGATCGCTTGCACCTTGAGCGTGGAACTTTTTCGTAGCTAACGGTCGGGCAGTCGTATGTGTTAGCAGATGCTCTGCGATCCTTGAGGACCTGCATTTGGCAAGCTGCCCATCTCCGGGGTATACTGTTGGAGTGGCTGGTCTGCTGAAAACTGCCTAGCCAGTCCTCTTTTCCTTCATAGATGACCCTTTCCCGTCGCCACCGGTAAGTCTCTGAGACCACCTCAAGGTGCTTCCTATTGCCCCGGGAAGCTCGGTTTGGAGATGCGCCCTCCACTGGCGTTGAGATCGGGACGGGGCCCTCAAGTGGCCCGGGGGTGCGAAGACGCCTTCCGGCCGTTCGTCATCCGCCCAGTCCTGTACCCAGGCAGGACATCGTCAGCCGCGGTCTCAATCCCGTGGCTCTTTTTGCTCCGCACAGTTCTGCACAATCATGAGTGAGCTTTTCGTGAGGGCGCTCGAGGGTGTAGCCTTGTGCGAGCGCCCCCCCCCCCCCCCGCCTTCCTACCCATTTCAAACCTTTTATGGCTTAGCGTGTTCTAAACCACCAGGTTACCACCCTGGAAGGTACAGGTGGTCCAGGGAACTCGGAGGTCCTTGGTCATTTCGCTAGCACCAAGCATGGCCTGCCCCGAGCCCTTGTGATTACACTTCATTTAACTCGAAGCTCTAGGGCTAGCTTCTTTAAGACCGTACCCCGCCTGCCCCTTTCCCTGACCAGATTAGTCAGCCAGTTTCTCAACGTGACTCGTCTTGGTGCGGCCGGTAGCAGGTGTGTACTTGTACTGGTCAGTACTGGTTGGGCCGTCCTTGCCAGGCAGGTGAGCACCAGTAAGTCTTCACGGGGATACCTCGATGCCCTTTCAGCAACCTAGGTCAGACCGCTCCGGGGGCCCGCCAGCCCCTCCCCGACCGGCGGGCGCTTCACCCATAAGGGCGCGGGAACACCAGCCCGGTGTAACCAGCAGTCCCCCAGACCCGCCCTCGCTCTGCCGCCTTCAGAGTTCTGGTGAACAGCCCAGGACAATAGCCCAGGACATTAGCCCAGTCAATAACCAAGACATACAGTCTAGTGGATTCGTGGTCGAAGTATTTTTATATTTGTATTAACGCAGAAAACTACAACCAGTCGGAGATATCCTGGATTTCGGAAAACGGCGCAACAGTGTACATAGGTAAAGTTTTGTTATAAATTGTTATACAGGAAATTATACGGGAAACCATCGGTCATGGAAGACACGGTGAAGATAACAAAATTATGTGCGGAAAACTGGTCGTTGTGGAAGTTCCAGATGAAGGTCATTTTAAATGCCTTGGAAGTAGGTGAGATAGTTTCAGGTGAATGGACGAAACCAAGTCTACCTATAAAGAAGTCGGCAGGAGAAACCGACGAGGATGCCAAAGCACGTTGGCAAAGGCAGACAAACGCTTGGCAAAAAGCGGACGGTAAATGTCAGAAAATAATAGTTACCTCAGTGGACGATGGTCCATTACAATATTTGATTAACTGTGAGACTGCATTGGAAATGTGGGAGAAACTGCTGAGTATTTACGAGCAGAAGTCTGAGGCAAGTATACATTTGCTTCAACAACAATTTTTTAGTTATTCAAAGGAGTCGACAGATGACATGTCGACGCATATTTCTAAATTGGTCAATTTAGGAAGGAAACTGAGAGTAGCGGGTGAACCAGTTACGGATAACATGGTTATGACAAAAATACTAATGACATTACCAAAAGAATATAATCATTTTTACAGTGCTTGGGATTCAGTCCCAACGGGAAGTAAAAATATAAATAATTTAACTAGTCGGTTGTTGATTGAAGAATCACGGGTTATCCAGATCAAAGGTGAAGTTGGTGAAAAAGAGAAATCGAGTGCATTTCCAGCCAAATTTCAAAACAGATCCGATGGAAAAAACGGCAGTTATGGTAAAGGTAAAAAGCAATTTACTAATAAAAGTAATGTTAAATGTTATTACTGTGGTAAAATTGGTCATTATAAAAGAAACTGTAAGATTTTTCTAAGTAGTATGAAAGGTGGGAAAACCGATACTACAGGTACAAATTTAAATGCATTTGTAAGCGAGTCAAGGATACATGAAACTACAACAGATACGTGGGTTTTAGACTCAGGCGCGTCGGATCATATGAGCGTGAACCTAGAATGGTTTACAAGTTATGAACCATTGAAATATACACAACAGGTAACAATAGGTGACGGAACAAATCTGTACGCAACAGGAAAAGGTAATATTAATATATTATCATACGTGAACGGTAATTGGAATAAAAATTACTTGGAAAATGTATTGCACGTGCCGGGATTAAAATTTAATTTATTCTCGTGCGGGTCAGCGTTAGACAAAGGTTTAGAACTAACGTCAGACAATAAAACGTGTGTGTTCAAAAGAAACGGGATTCCTGTATGCATAGGCACAAGATGTGGTAGGTTGTTTGAATTACAGATCAAAGTCGAAACACCATCGAATGCTGAATGTTATGCGAACATTGCAGTAGAAAAACGATTAGAAGTATGGCATAAGCGTTTAGCTCACCAGAATATTCAATACGTGAGGAATTGTTTGGCAAAACATAATATTGATTATTCAACCAAGGACGATCAATTTGTATGCAGCGACTGCATAATCGGGAAACAACACCGTCAATCGTTCAGTAAAAGTGAGACCGAATATTTTAACGTCGGCGATTTAATACATACAGATTTATGTGGACCAATGCAGAGGGACTCTATCGGTATGTCAAAATATTTTTTTATTATTTAGAGATGACTACTCACGTTACAGAACGGTATATTTTATTAGAAATAAATATGAAGTAAAAAATATTATTGAAACATTTATAAAAAGTGTTAAAACAGAAACAGGATCTAAGGTCAAAATATTAAGGACAGATAATGGGTTAGAATTTGTAAATAAGGATATTACAGGTATTCTACAGAAATATGGCATACGACACCAAACTATGGTAGCATATACGCCGGAACAGAACGGGGAAGTCGAGCGTGATAACAGAACAATCGTAGAAGCTGCCAGGACAATGATATGTGCGAAAAATCTTGACGTATCATTATGGGCAGAAGCTGTGAACACAGCGGTTTATACACTTAATCTAACCGGAACGAGTTCACGGAATGGTAAGCCACCTTACGAGTTATATTATAAAGTCGTGCCAGATATTAAACATTTACGAGTTTTTGGTACTGCGGTATATACACACATACCAAAGCAAAAACGTCAGAAATGGGATCCAAAAAGTGAAAAAGGAATATTTGTTGGCTATTCGAACAGCACGAAAGGTTATCGTGTATGGAATTCGAAAACAAATAAAATATCCGTGTGCAGAGACATTATATTCGAAGACAAATGTAATAATTATGAAAATGTAATTGCTGACACAATAGAGTTTACAGACACTCAAATTAATTCAACAGGCGTGCGTGAGAAGGACGAAAACATAGTCGATGATAGAAATGTTATGGTTCTACGTGACAGGAATACACTTATGAAGCCGGACAGGTATAATGTTCAGACTTTTATAGCTAACTGTGTCTGTCCATTGAATTATGATGAGGCAATTACTGGGTCAAACAAAAATGAATAGAATAATGCTATGAACGACGAAATTAATTCATTACACGAAAATCAGACTTGGACTCTAGTCGATTTGCCACAGGATAAAGTTGCATTACGAAATGCATGGGTGTTCAAAACAAAATATAAAACTGACGGTAGTATATATAAATTTAAGGCCAGATTGGTCATTAAGGGTTGTTCACAGAAATATGGTATAGATTACCATGAAACATTTTCGCCAGTGGTCAGATACGAATCAATTAGGGCGATATTCGCAGTAGCAGCTGTGGAAAAATTAATACTACGACAATTCGACATCAAGACAGCATTTCTGTACGGAGAACTACAGGAAGAAATATACATGGTACAACCACCAGGATTCGAAGATGGATCGAATAAAGTATGTAAGCTTCAGCGTAGTTTATATGGCTTAAAACAAAGTCCAAGATGTTGGAATATACGCTTTAAGAATTTTTTGAATGCATTTGGTTTACAATGTACCGAAGCGGATGCATGTGTATTCAAAGCTGATAACAGCCAAATTATTCTTGCAATATTTGTTGACGATGGTTTAATCGCGGCAGATAATAAGGTATTATAGAGAAACTTTTAACAAACTTGGAGAAAGAGTTTGAGGTTAAAAAGGGAAACTTAGAATATTTTTTAGGTATGCAGGTAAACTTAATGAAAAATGGTTCATTATTTGTGCATCAGACAAATTATGCATGTAGCATAATTAATAAATTTAATATGCTGGACGCCAAGGAACTTTCAATTCCGATAGACAAATCACATACTATTGAACAAAAGGAAGAATCGGAGATATTAAGTGAAGAAATACCTTATAGGCAGGCAGTAGGTAGCTTACTGTTTTTATCACAGGTAACGAGACCAGATATAGCATATGCAGTAAACTTTGCTAGTCGTTACTTAGCAAAACCAACTAAAGCTCATTGGAACTTGGTGAAACGGATTATACGATATGTCAAACGAACATTTAATTATGGCTTGTATTTTAATCACAATACACAACTGTCATTAGAAATATTTAGCGATGCAGATTACGCAGGTGACGCTCAGACACGACGTTCAACGTCAGGATTTCTATTCAGATACGGGTCAAGCATAATTTCATGGACATCGCAGAGACAACACTGTGTGTCATTGTCATCGACAGAGGCTGAATATATTTCGGCCAGTGAAGCTGTAAAAGGGATTATGTGGATTACGAGGTTGATAATAAGCTTATCAAAAACAGTAAAAAATCCGGAGTTTCATAAGAGGACAAAACACATAGACGTACGATATCATTTCATACGGGAGAAATACGAAGAAGGACAATTTCAACTACAGTACATTGGAACAGAGGACCAGATTGCGGACATTCTAACCAAGCCTTTGGTTAAGGAACGATTCGAGAAGTTGCGGTCAGCTGTAGGAGTGACTACAATTAAATAAATTATTAATTGAGGGAGGGTGTTGAAATATACAATTAATATTAGTATTCAAACCATGTAAACACACTTGCGAGTACAATGTCGTTTTCTAATAGATACTTATGCAGTTACGATATAGCTGTGTAACACCTTTATTATCGCTTTCTATATTATATACGGATACGGGATGGCCTCGATTTTTCATATAAATAGGGCCTTTGATGTATGTAATAATCACTTGCACAGACGCTGTCATACCGAGTGTACGCGGTGTGTGTGTATAGTCACAGTTTAATTGTCCAGTTGTACGTTATTATATATTATACTTATACATAATCATATTGTCGTGTTATTACTTATTATATTAATGCTAACATCATTAGTCCGTCAAGCTTTCAATTTCAACATTTCTGCTTTCTTAAATCATAATACATTCAATAGATAGGTGAAAAATAACATTGATACTCAATGATAATAAATAATAATAAATTAAATGTCTTTAAAAATAAAATTGATAACATATTACCACTACATATTGCGAAGTTGTATGTATTTGATATTTAAAACTGTTTTGAGAGTTAAAATATTTCTTATTAAATATTTTTACCTATCCAAACTAATTTAAGGTAGTTCAAATGCACCATGTACGTACTCGGCACCGTAGAAGAAATAAAATAAAAAAGCTGGTAGACTGACAAATTATTTCCGTTAAAAATCATGTTTACTGTATTATACAATGATTTATCATTGAATTCAATTTATCACATCCATAACAATGACGAGATCCACTCGACACCTATTATACAGCAGAGCGAGTTCCCACTTTTTAATTTTAAATATGCAACTGATTTAGTCGATGGTCCATATAATACTATATAATCCTATAGGATTGTTATGTTTACTTTCCTGGTGTTATGCTAAATTAATAATAATCATATGATATCGAATGGTATAGTACACGACTAGAAAATACAATGAGGCTATTTTTGTTTTTTCCGTGTAAAATTATTTTTAAATAACGGAAGTTTCTATTTTATTTCGAATTTCCTCGTCTTTAAATTATTTTTATCCCGTAAACTGTATGCATGAAACATTATACAGCAGTCAGTTGATTCGAGTACATGACAACTGTTATGCGAATGAATGTGCAGTGATTTTTTAGCGTAAAAGTTGTTTTTATTTATTTTTATATTTTGAATCACCAACTATTTTTTCAAAAATGGCTGGACAAAAATGTGCTATGTCCAGTGTTGAGTCTATCTAGATAAATTTATCTAGATAAATTATCTAGATAAATATTCTTTTATCTTTTATCTTATCTAGATAAATAGAGACTATTAATTAACACAGTTATCTAAGATAAAAATCACCATTATCTAGATGAATTTATCTAGATAATTTAATTTATTAAACGGGTCTTATTTATTATAGGTAGAAAATTAAGTAATAAGTAGGTAGTATTTACTAATAACTAATAACTACCTAATAACCATCGACATTTTCGATACCATACTATTAAGTTATTCTAGGTATATTGCTACGACTGCTACGAGTTTTTGTTTGTATGGTTTCGTAGTATTTAATAATTAATATTATGTTATAACATAAATCATAATGCTGGTACCTATATTATGTAAACATATTGCAATAAAATATTTATAATTAAAATCTATACATCCATAATACCCAGAAATAAAATACACCAGTGGGCACTACGTTAGTCCAGAATAACATATAAAAATAATTCAAAATAACTTGATTGTACAAAAATTACGTATTAGTATTATTATCATTGGTTATAAAATGTACAATAATAGACATAGTATTTATTAATTATTATCAACGATGTTATAAACATAAATGGTAGGAGTATCTAGTATCTAGTAGACCTATTGGATCACGTCCCAACAATATCAACAAACAGCAAGTAGCTGAAATATTATTATAGTCGTACAACTACCTCGTGAATCGTGGGACATATTATAATATTTATTATGTTATATATTGGAAGTCGACTCACCGTAGTACCGTACGCGTGTTCTTATTAAAGTTTAATAATTGAATTTAGTGAATCTGTGATCAAGTATTTTTTACTATGCGGAGATTTTTAGTATTGACTGCTGATAAAAATGACGCAAGTCAGTTAAAAAAACAACGTCTTCGAGAGGAAGAAGAAGACGATCCTGGTAAAAATAAAAATATTCAAGAACAAGATCTACCGAAGCTATCTGAAGAACCTTTGATTAAATCATACTTATTAGATGGTCAATTTTTTACTGTTATTAAAGAAGATGGATTAAAATTGACTGCACAATGTAAAAACTGTCCCAAAATCATTCAAGGACAACAATTGTCCACAGGAAACTTCTTAAGTCACTTAAAAGTAACTATATACCTAATAATTAAGTATAGTAATATACAGTGTACTATTATACTCGTATAGTTTTAATTTTGAATGCAATAACTGCAATAATTATTAGTATACCAAACAGAAATAAATATTTGTGATTTTAAATTTTTAGTATAAACATAAAACATTGATTCCGAAAGTTGAAGAGGCTCGAAGACGTGCAAAGAAATCAATGGTAACAACTATAACGCATGCAGAATTACAGGGCAAACGATCTACTAAACTATCAAAACAACAGGTAAATTGTATAATTAATCTAGTTATTACTTATTATAAACTAAAATAATTGCCAAATTTTTATACATAATACAAGTATTTTTGCTTTTAATTATTAATTTTGGGAACATATTCAGAGAGTTGTTTTTTTATAGTACCTAGTACCTATACATGGTAAATAACTAATTTGTTATTAAAAACTTTACTGGACAGATAAATTATTTTAAAATAGTTGTGAAAGTTTATTTTCTTAATATGCAACTGTTCACTTGTGTTAAAATATAGTACATACATATATGTTAATATACAGTGTAAAGGGTTTGGCGTTTGGGGACATTTTTGCAATTAAAAATTAAAAATAATTCACATTTAGAAATTAAAAATTTATTTAACTAATGAATTTTGTAAACGTGATGACAATAACTTAGAAAGTGTTTGCCCAGCTATTTTTAAGACAAATACAGTTAAATATTTAGGTCTGAATATTGATGATTGTCTAAATGTATAAGTTATTATTAATTTAAGAAAAAATGTTTATGTATTTAACATCTTAAAAATATTTTGAATAATAATATGGTAGAGGTACTTATACTATGCTCTAATACAATCTATAGTTACATATGTAATTACTAATTAGTAATTACATTATGTGGTTCCACTTATCAAATACATATCAAATATCAATGAACTCGAGACCACTTTAAACTCCTTAGTAAAATATCTTTTCTAGAAGCCAAGACCATTCGTTACAAATACACTATAGAATATAATTGAAAATATTAAACATTACTTCGCATTATTTATTATAATATGTTTATAGGTACCTTATTATTTAAGTATAAATATACCATTATACTACCAAATCATACCTATTGTACTCGTTATAAGCTCAATACTAATTTAACTAATCCTATATTAAGAACATGTTTAGCATAATCCGGACCTTATTATGTATTTGTACGTTTTTGGGTTAAATTTAAAATTAACCCTCAAAACCTTTATTATCTTCATTAAAAAAAAAAAATTGCTATTGTTTTTAATACATATAAGTAAAAATTAAAAATTAAATTGTATGTTGTTAATTTATATAACTTTCTATTATGTAATAAAAACACAATTTTTTAATTAAAAAGGTTCACATAAATTAGAACCCAATGAAAACAAATTGTAAAATTAAATAACTCAAGTATTATGTTTTATTTAATGATATTATGTGTTTTTAAATTAATTGTTCTACAATTTATTAATTTGTACTTATTTTAGGTGAAAGGTATTGTATTTGATTACATTATACAAGAAACGAGACCCCTCATTTGCTGTGAAAAGCCTGCTTTTCGAAGACTAGTCATGGAATTAGCTGGAATAACCGATTCATCATTACTTCCTAATCGAAGACAAATTGGCTAATGATTTGAAATTAAGGTATTCAACATTAATAAATATGATGACCGATTTAATAGAAAAACAGAGTTACATTTGCATAACAGCAGACATCTGGAGTGCAAATAATAAAAGTTATATGGGCATGACTTGTCACTATATTGAAGAAAATACATATAAACGTCATTCGTATGTTCTTGGTTGCCGAAGGATAATAGGGACTCATAATTTTCTAGCCATCGCCAAGGTCATAACTGAAGTAATGGATACATACTGTATAACCAACTCAAAAGTCACTCATATAATTACAGACAACGCTAGTAACTTCGGTAAATGTTTTCGCACCTTCTCAAGTTCAATTACTTCTTCAGATAATTCAACAGCAAATTATGACATTGGTAATTTAAATTCTGATGAATCTAGTAGTGATACTATAGTTGACAATTCAGACTCTGAATCTGAAAACGGAGACGAGAATATTGAAAGAATTGATGTTGGTTCAATTTTTTATAATCAAGAAGTCCAAGAGCAAGAACATGATAATAGCTATTGTTTACCTAAACATATTACTTGTGTAGCTCATTCGTTGAACTTAATTGCTACTTCTGATATTTCTAAAATTTCAGATGAAACCTATATCAGTTTATCTACAAAAACTTTTAACAAACTACAAACGTTCTGGAACTTATTAAGTAGAAGTACAATGGCATCTGATAAAGTAGTAGAACATTGCAACTGTAAATTTCCTATTCCTGTCGTGACAAGGTGGAACTCAAAATATTATGCTATTAAAAAAATTTTGGAACATAAGAAAAAAATAGTGACACTATTTGATATTTTAAAGTTGAATAAACTTAAAGGTAATGAATGGGTATTTTTAGAGGAGTATTGTTTATTGTTAGAGCCATTAGCAAATTCTCTTGATAAGCTACAAGGAGAAAAACATAATTATTTAGGGTATGTTGCGCCTACATTAATAGTATTAAGAAAACTATTAATTCAATCAACCAATTTAAAGCACTGCAGACCATTATGTTTATCATTAATAAGTTCATTAGAAAAAAGATTCAACTATGTATTTGATCTTAGTGATCCAAAAAGCAAGATATATATTATTGCATCTATAAGTCACCCTAAGTTTAAGTTATCTTGGGTTCCAGTAAGGTATACAAATTTGTGCAAAAATATTTTTTTAAACGAATGTGAAATAATAAGTGCCACTATTGAAAATAAATTATCTGGATCCACTGACAATGAAGATAGTGATAGTGATGGATTCTTCAATAGTTTATCTGAACGTTCTACAATAGACATTTATACACTAACACAGTCTCAAGACGATGCTTCAACTGAGGATACTATAAGAGTTTCAAATGCTGCTAGTGTTCAAGCGTTAACATTTTTAAATTCAAAGAAAAAAGATCTGGTGATTCTTGATCAATTTAAAGTTGTCAAGCAAGTTTTCTTAAGGTTTAATACAACGCTACCATCATCAGCTCCAGTTGAACGGCTATTTAGTGGGGCCATACAGGTTTTAACTCCAAGACGTAACCGATTAAAAGACAGCACATTTGAAATGCTCTTATGTTGCAGATCTCAAAAATGATCTTTTATTATTTTTCTTATATACATTTACAACTTTTTATATTTTTATTTTGCTACAAAATGCCAAGATGGCCGAATTTTTTTAAAATTTGTTAGTAGATAATTTTATATTTATTTCAGTTATTAATAAACAAGTGTTGTCAACTGGAACTTCTACACCATTATTTACATTAATCATATCAATATGAAATATGATTATTAATTACAATAAAAAATGTATAAATTATTATGTTTTATATTTAATAAGAAATTAGTGTCAATATAAAAAATATAAAATATAAAAAAATTTATTTGATAATTTATCTAGATAAAATAATTTTTTTTCATCTTTATCTAGATAAATAAATAATTTAGTTATCTTTATCTTTATCTAGATAACATTATTATAATTTATCTTTATCTTTATCTAGATAAAATTATATTTATCTCAGCTCAACACTGGCTATGTCGCCGTCTACTGGTATTGAAGTCTTTAATGTCTAAAGAAAATAAGCAATGATCGAGGATGACCATATAAATATATCAACCATTTAGCATATAGATATGCTTCTACAGTTCTACCCCCAGGATCTCAGTTAATATATAATAAAATATAGGTTGTGCACGCCAAGAGAGCTGACGAGCACAGTGCCGAAGGATCACTCGATAATATTAATCGAGACGAAAAGTGAGACTATGATTGTCTCAGACCTGCACACTTTCCAACAAATTTCATGTCACCTTGTAATACGTTGGGTAGGCAACTTAATGTACACGACAACAACGAATATGAGCGGGAGGTGAGGTGTTGATGGGAAGCAGGATGATAGAGTTTAGTTATTGGGGGGGGGGGGGGGGTCTCTGTGGTCGATTCGGTGTGGTGCAATGACCACAGAGCTCATATGAGTTGGCTAACCCTTAATATTAACTTAAAAAACTACTGAAGGGCTGCAGACGGCGATCCGGACAGCCAGCCCAAAGGAGAGACATCCATTGGAATTGGATCCTGAAGACCTGGGCGGCCTCCCACAAACTGCGGCGAGCGCTGGCGGACTTATGTGGGAGTGGGTGGTAATTGATAAGTTGAGGTGCACAGTGGACGTATATGCCGCCGGATCAGATCACCCACAAATGACAACAGTATAATAAAATTATATAAGAACTCATGGTGTAAAGTATGGTACGTGGACGTTTATTTTTAATAATAATGGTTCTGCCGTTGCACTAACGGCGTCCGGGCTCGTCACAAGTATCGCAGTAATAATGTGTTTTTTGGTCACAGTGACCACACAGTACGGTTGTACAAATTTATCACAAAAAAAATAAGAATAATAATAATTATTGGTGTGTACCAAAAGAGTACTAACACCCGACAATAATAATGAAAAGAACGAAAAACACGCTACAATAGCGGAACAAAAAAAAATATAATAAAAACATTTTCGAACGACGAGACCGAGAGAATATAAAAGTTATGACAAGAAGGGCGTTGGCCGCAACAGTTGATAATAAGAAAAACACAAGAAATATTTAGATAATATACATAACAGAGACAATAAATATGATTCTAATAATTAATAATAATAATACACAAAGAATAATAAGATAGGAAGAAGAGATAAGTGGAAGGTGGGACTGACCGATAAGAACTGCAGTCGTGCCGTCGTGCTCATTACCATATCTGACCACTGCTGATAACTTTCAGCGCCAACATAGGTAATAGTATTGATTTTATAATATACTAGCTCTAAGTGAAACTCTGGGAGAGTTGGATTCGCTGAGAGTGGGTACCAATTTTGGAATATAATAGTCGCAAAGGCTGTAAGACGAAAGTTTAGGATTTGTGATAAGGATTAGTGATATGGATTGGAGATAAGGCTTGGCGCTTTGGCGGGAATGTTTAAAAGTTTAAGTGTCTAGCAATCCGTCACCAACGTTGTAAATGGGTAGGCTGGATACGATCTCCAGGATCATCTCCCGTTTCTCCGCTGCTTTTGGTTGTTAAAATTGCTAAAAAGTGTAGAGTCGATAAGTTTATTGATTGTCTTGCTATCAGTCATAAAATCACATAGGTAGACGATCCTGGGTTGCGAACCCCGTTAGTTTCGTAGATACGTGAATAATCGAAAAAATAGTTGGACCCCTTGACCGTGTTAGTTGTAAGTGAGTACCGATTTTGGAGACACATTCGAATTATAAATGTCACACTTATGCATATAGAAGGTGATAAGAATTTCTGATATGGCCTGGCTCTTTGGCGGTCTCGTTTCGAAGGTGGGAACGTTTGACAGTCAAGATTCAGTGTCTGACCCATGAAAACCGGCAATTCAATGATGATACTATCCCCCAGCGAATGTCCGGTGCTTTTTTTGTACGTGTATGAAAATGTTAATTCAAAAATCTGCATGTTAGAGTGTCCAGCAAATCAGTCATTACCCATCTAAGACAAAACAAAAATAAGCAATCCACCTGCGGCGGATAGAGTGGTACGGCACATGTAGCGGCACGTCGCATGTCCGGTGCTCTTTCTTATGTAAAAAGTGTAAAGTCAAAACCCGAGTTGGATTGTCTAGCAAGTCAGTCATCTCAAGTCAAAATCGATTAACATCCAATTAGCAACCTAGGTAGGCAATCCGAATTCGTCGGATCGCGGACAATGTGCTACAGCATATCAAGTAGATATAAGATTAAGGTGGATTGCCACCCGACGTTGGGCGGCTATATGTGAAAACCCTATTACATAACTTACGAAATAATTTACGAATAATATAAACTATAACTATACAATATAAATACAAACAAATATAATATATTGTACCTATTTATTATCTAATATATAAAATTCTCGTGTCACAGTTTTCGTTGCCATACTCCTCCGAAATGGCTTGACAGATTTTTATGAAATTTTTTGTGCATATTCAGTAGGTATGAGAATCGGCTAACATCTATTTTTCATACCCCTAAGTGATAAGGGTTGTCCAGAAAAAAATAAAAGAAGTGCTCAAACAGGGATTTTGATAATTTACGGTAGAAATAATTGTTTATAAATGGTTGCTAAGGTATTAGTTATATATATAAAAAAAAAAAAATAATTGATACAACATACAAAAATACATACAATCCTCAATTTTCACCCTTCTACGATCAACCCTTATTATTTAATAGTCATTTTAGTAATTTAATCATTTTTCCTTTTAATCTGCCCCTTCGCGTTTTATTGGCATTGCTCACCCGTACAAAACATACATTATGTACAATTTTCAACGTTACTACACTTGATGCATAAACAATATGTATGGCAACGAAAACTGTGACACGAGAATTTTATATATTAGATGTTTTGTACAGTGAGCAATGCCAAGAAAACGCAAAGGGGCTGATTTGAGCCGCAGTACAAGTAAAGCTCGAAACTTGCGAAATAACAGATCCGAAAGAACAGAAGAACAAATCCAGCAACAAAATACTGATGCACGTGTCAGAATGGCGCAATTGCATCAAGAACAGCCAGAAGATACACGAGCTGAACGCAATGAAGTCAGAAGATTAGAACAACGACAATCACGCCGCTTCACAGTCAAAAGACGAAGAACAAATGATCAACAACGACAACAGGTACATCGAGCATTTATATCTGATTCATTCCCACGTCTAGCATTCCAGTATGAGCCCGATATTGAATGTTATGCTAATTCAAAAGTGGTAATTGGTGCTATGGACAAGGAATGTCCGCATTGTCATGCTCTGAAATTCAAAAATGAGCCAGCTGGGATGTGTTGCGCGTCAGGAAAAGTGCAACTACCTGAAATTGAAACACCACCTGAACCATTGATCGGCTTACTCATCGGCACGGATCCAGATTCTAACGAGTTCTTGAAGTCAATTCGAAGATTCAATTCATGCTTTCAAATGACATCGTTCGGAGCAACAGAAATAGTTCGAAATACTAATGCAAATGGTCAACAATTCAATTCTACATTCAAAATCAGAGGCCAAGTTTATCATAAAATGGGCTCACTGCTGCTAATGCCAAACGAACCACATAAATTCTTACAAATATACTTTATTGGCGGCGATGATTCCTTAAGCGCACTTGCCAATCGCGTGAATGCACGTTGTTATTATAATAACCTTGATTCACTTTATGCCAGGCGCATCGTCGGCGAGCTAGATGCTCTTTTGAACGAGCACAACGAGTTGTTGAAAATATTCAAATCACATATGCACCAATTACAAAGCGATAATCACGCTATCGTCATTAATCCTGATAAAACACCAGCTGGAGAGCATTTTCGTAGATTCAATGCACCCGTTGTTGATGATGTTGCTGGAATCATGGTTAGCGATTGTACAGCTGCACGAGAAATTATGATTCGTAGAAGAAATAATAACTTTCAGTTCATTGCTGACACACATCGTTCATATGACGCTCTCCAATATCCGCTAATATTTTGGAAGGGACAAGACGGATATTGCATAAACATAAAACAACGAGATCCCGTATCAGGTACTTCATTGATTATTAATTTGATCATTAATCATTCAACAAAACAATTAAATTATTGAACGTAATAAATTAAAATAAATTTTTATGAACAAATATTACAGGAGTTGAAACAAACAAGAACGTTAGCTCAAAAGATTATTATGCGTACCGATTAATGATTAGACGTTGCCTGGACAACGTCATTTTACGATGTCGTGAGCTTTGTCAACAATTCATGGTCGACATGTACGCGAAGATTGAGAGTGAACGACTACGATACTTACGATATAATCAACAAAAGCTGCGCGCGGAAGAGTGCATTCATTTGCGAGACGCTATCAACAACAACGCCGACGTCGCTGAAATTGGTAACCATGTCACTTTACCATCATCGTACGTAGGCAGTCCACGTCATTTGCAAGAATATATACAGGATGCTCTGACTTACGTGTGCGAATATGGACGACCATGTTTATTTTTCACGTTCACATGTAATCCAAAATGGCCAGAGATTACATCTTTGCTACTGCCTGGCCAAAATGCAATACATCGCCATGACATTACAGCACGTGTGTTCAGACAAAAGTTGAAGTCTTTAATAAGTTTCATTACTAAATCACATGTATTTGGTCCCACACGTTGCTGGATGTATTCGGTTGAGTGGCAAAAGCGAGGATCACCTCATGCACACATTTTGGTTTGGTTCATCGACAAAATCCGTCCCAAAGAAATCGATAGTATCATTTCTGTGGAAATTCCAGATCCATCCAACGACCAACTGCTGTTTGATATTGTTACAACAAACATGATTCATGGTCCATGTGGTACTCTTAATAGTTCATCGCCTTGCATGGCTGATGGAAAATGTACTAAAAATTTCCCTAAAGATTTTACCAATGATACGGTCACAAATGTTGACGGATACCCAATATATCGTCGAAGAAATCAAGAAAATGGCGGACAGTCATTTATTAAAAATATCATCAACACAGACATTGATATTGACAATCGTTTGGTGGTGCCATATTCGCCTCTGCTGAGCAAGACATATAATGCTCATATTAATGTTCAGTTCTGCAGTTCTGTGAAGAGCACCAAATACATTTGCAAGTATGTCCATAAAGGCAGTGATATGGCGGTGTTTAGAGTGGAAAATATTAATGTGAATGCTCCTCCAGTGAATAAAAACGATGAAATAACGCTCTACCAAATTGGACGGTACATCAGCTCCAATGAAGCTGCTTGGCGTATCTTTGGTATACCAATTCATGAACGGGATACAGCCCGTTAACATTGTTAAGTTAGCCATCCATCTTGAAAACGGTTAGCGTGTATTTTTCACGAACGAGACAGCGATTTATCGTGCAATAAATCCACCTAAAACTACACTCACTGCATTTTTAGAATTGTGTAATCGTGTGGATGATTTTGGTGCCTTTGCACGAACATTACTCTATTTACAACTACCACGCTATTTCACATGTACTCAAACAAAAACATGGATGCCCCGCAAGCAAGGTTCACCAGTTGCTGCATGTCTAAATTTATTTAAATCAAACGCCTTGGGGCGATTATTTACAGTCAATCCAAGACACACGGAGTGCTTTTATCTTCGACTGTTGTTGGTTAATGTTACTGGCCCATTATCATTTCAAGATATACGTAAAGTGAATGGGCAACAATATCCAACGTATAAAGATGCATGCCTTGCACTCGGCTTGCTTGAAGACGACAACCAGTGGGAATGCATGCTTGCTGAAGCTGCATTGAACTGTACAGCAATACAAATTCGTCTACTATTCGCTATAGTGTTGACTACATGTTTCCCAGCCCGAGCTCAGATATTATGGGAAAATCACAAAGATTCAATGACTGATGATATATTGCATCAACATCGTATACGGTACCACGATCTAACCATAACATTCAGCGACGAAATGTACAATGAAGCATTGATTGCTACTGAGGATCTTTGCATTGTCATTGCCAACTTACCACTTAGTAATTTCGGTATGAATTCGCCAAATCGAACTGCATCTGATTTAATGAATACTGAAATGAATCGTGAACTGCAGTACAGTACTGTAGAAATGGCAGCGATTGTTGCCCGCAATGTCCCACTAATGAATGAGGAACAAACAACCATTTATGATCGCATTATGCTAGCAGTTTCATCTAAACAAGGTGGGTTCTTCTTTTTGGTTGCACCGGGTGGAACTGGCAAAACATTCGTTATTTCGCTAATTCTTGCTGAAATACGATCAAATAATGGGATCGCATTGGCCGTTGCATCATCGGGCATTGCAGCAACTTTATTGGATGGAGGTAGAACAGCTCATTCAGTATTTAAGCTGCCACTAAATATTCAGAATAACCCTGACGCAGTATGCAACATTAAGAAACAATCGTCCATGGCCACTGTGCTAAAATGGTGTAAAATTATTATTTGGGATGAATGTACTATGGCACACAAACATTCACTTGAGGCGTTGAACAGGACATTGAAAGATATTAAAAACAGTGACAAACTATTTGGCGGAACTCTGTTGGTCCTTTCAGGTGATTTCAGACAAACACTTCCAGTCATTCCACGTTCGACATACGCTGATGAGATCAACGCTTGCTTAAAATCATCTCCATTGTGGTGTAATGTTGAAAAATTACGGCTAAAAATAAATATGCGCGTTCAAATGCTTCAAGATCCATCTGCTGAAACATTTTCAAAACAACTCTTAGATATCGGTGATGGAAAAGTTGCTATAGATGAAACTGGAAACGTAAAATTACCGACCGATTTCTGCACAATCGCTGATTCGCAAGATACTCTCATTGAACAAATATTTCCCGATGTACACACACAGTACATAAATCATGAGTGGCTTGCAGAAAGAGCGATTTTAGCAGCAAAAAATGTAGACGTTGACAATATAAATCTGAAGATACAGATGTTGTAGCCAGAGAACTTGGTATCGTATAAATCTATTGATACGGTTTGTGACGACAGCGAAGCAGTAAACTTTCCCACAGAGTTTTTGAACTCACTGGATTTGCCAGGCATGCCACCGCATAATTTAGAATTAAAGGTTGGATCTCCAATTATCATGCTTTGTAATTTGAACCCACCCCGGTTGTGCAACGGTACGCGATTAGTCATTCAAAAATTAATGAAAAACGTGATCGAAGCCAGGATTTTAAATGGCAAGTTCAGAGGTGAAAATATACTCATACCACGGATTCCTATTATACCTACTAATGTGCCAATTCAATTCAAACGTATTCAGTTTCCGATTAGATTGGCATTTGCAATGACTATCAACAAATCCCAAGGTCAAACGATGTCTGTTTGTGGATTAGATTTGAGAACACCATGTTTTTCACACGGACAATTATACGTGGCATGCTCTCGAATGGGTATACCATCCAGTTTGTTTGTGTTAGCTAATGATGGACTAACAAAAAATATTGTTCACGCTATAGCATTAAGAGATTGATATTGTTTAATAGTGTTACTGTCGTAATTACGGAATAAATTATAATAACTTGAAAATAATGTTTGCCTTTTGTTATTTTTATATACCCTCATCGTTCACAGCGCTCCATGCTTATTTCACGCATATACCACATTCTTACATACATACAATATACACATTCTAACATAGATACATACTTCCAATAAGTAAGCTATTTTTAGTCTACACTAGAAATTACTAGGAAATTATTTATATGGCAAAACAACGTTTGCCGGGTCAGCTAGTAATTCATAAAAATAATAACATATAGATACATAATATTATATTAACCATTACAATACATATAAACATGTACCTGTAATGTATAACTAATTATATCAAAAAAAAAAAATGCAAAAACCTGCATGTTTAAGTGTTAAGCAAGTCATTGTAAACCACTGTGTGACGGGGAGTATAAGACCATTCCCCCGGGGGTTGTTACACCTTTAGCCATATGTCTCGAGGGCGGCTACTTCACGCCTTAATGACGCGGTCACGTCCCTCCAACGGGTTTACGCCAGGGCGCCCTTTCGCCAGACTGGCGGTCCCCCGCCGGCTACTCTCGTGCGAGGTAGATCGTTGGGTCTCGTTGATCCACGTCGGCGAGCGCTGGATTCGACCCAGTCAAATTCCTCCCCTTCTACTAAGGCAATACTCCCACAGTCTCCGCGAGGCCATCCACATAAGTCGCGAACGCGCGGCCGGACGCACGCCACAAAGCTCGACGGGCACTGATACCGTTCGGGCGTTAGCAATGTCGGGTTTTCAGTGGGGCTCTCCTCATTGACCCGCGGAATGAGATTGAAGGATCCATTAGCCACAGTACTCACAACGACTCTTTTCCCACTAGCATCGGCACCGGAACAGTTCTTACGCTGCCGCGGTGCGACCATTTTTGAGTGGTACGGTTTTCTTTTGCCGGGTGCCGTGTCCGTACCGAATGCTCGGGTTTGGATTCTTGTCGGTGTGTGTCTCCCAGCCGGACTTCCATCTTGCACGTATTCGCACACGAGTTGGTCGGGCCCATGTGCTCTCAGTCAGGTTCGTGCTAGAAGCACCAGCGCGCTCGCAGAGGTCCGCGTCTGCTTCGCCCGACGTGCGCTGGCGCCTCTCGCCCAAGCCCACTGGTTTGTCGCAGGTGGTATGGTACCCCCACTCGGGTAGTTTGTTCCCGTGCGGAAAAGGAAGGTACCCTCCATCACCTCGGTCGTCCTTATTCGGGGACCCACGTCGAGGTCTTTTAACGTGCCTATCAGGTCTGCCCTTCCTCAGTGCGTTGATACGCCTGGAACACGGCAGTAGTATATGGGGCACTTCAGGACACTTTCATAATTATCATAATAGTTCAGAATAACATCAGAAATAAAATAATTAATATTAGTTCAGAATAACATCAGAAATTCAATAATAAATATAACATCAATAAAAGATCACAAAGAAAACAATGTGCAAAAAGATCAGAAAATCGAAATGCAATAATAATTGAAATATTTTTTTTACAAAACTTATGAAATATTTTTTAAGAAAATCTAAATGCAATAATAATTAAAATATTTTTTAATAGAATTGTTCTATCAAAAATAAAAATCGAAATTGAAAAATTAATTAAAAAATTAAAAATATAATAAATAATGGCAAATATAAATTCTATAAGCATATTAGAAAATATGAAAGTCTCTGAGCTTAAGTCAATAGCAAAAGAGGCTAAACTTAAGGGTTATAGTAACCTTAAAAAAAAAATGATCTTATATCAAGAATTAGGAGAGGTCATACAATTCGCGATTTCACAACTTCTGAGCTTAAGTCAATAGCTAGAAGTTTTGATATAAAACAAATTTACAAACTTAATAAAGAATGTTTAGTAAAAAAAATTAAATTAACAAGAAAGCAACAACCTTTTCGTAAATTTCAAGAAGATATATTCAAGGATGAAGTTTTTAATAGTTCATTAAACAATAATCCATTCCAGAAGTTAGAAAAAACAATTTTCACTGAAGAAAATTATTTTAATAGTTCATTAGAAAAAACATCATATGTTTATGATTTGATAGATATAATTTAAATGAATAAACAAATCCAAAAGAAATTTAAAATACATGAAGCTGAATATAAAATTCGGTTTAGAGAAGCTTTAATAAAAGATCTAAAACTATGTAATGCAAAATACAAAATTGATTATGTACATAAAGCTCTAGATTCCATGTTAAAACTTGTCCAAAAAAATTCAAATTATGAAAAAGGTGATCAAATAAATATTATAGTGATGAACCCAAATTTAAAAAATACTATATCTACTGGTATGAAATCTGAGAATTTTTTAACAAACTTAAAATCAATTAATGGCAACATATTAACTTCAGCTGAAACAATTGATATAACAGAAACTACTTTTAGAGTTCAATTAGTGAAAATACCAAGAGGTTCAAGGAGAACTAAAATATTAAATTTATCAGAAAATATAAAAACAAAAAATAGCATTATTCAGATTAATAACGATGATAATTTATGTTGTCCGAGGGCTATTGTTGTTGCATTATCTACTCAAACAAATAATATCTTAGGTCATGAATTAGATTCCAATAATATTACATACTTGAGAAAAGGCAGAAAAAAATTAAAAAAACTTTAGCTTTAGAATTATGTAATATGTTACCAGAATATAACGAAGAAGGTTTTACGATATTAAGAATGTGGAACTTGCACTAGATATTCAAATAAATGTTATTTGTGCTGAAAATTTAAATACTTTAATTTATAAGGGTGAGGATAAAGAAACTAAAATTTATTTGTATAAAAATGGTAATCATTTTGATGTTATTAAATCAGCTAAAGCTTTCTACGGGTCGTCTTATTATTGTAAGAAGTGCGATAAACCATATACAAATAAAGATAAACATATATGTGATAAAAATAAAAATAAAAATAAAAATGTTTGTAAATTGTGTACATATTATGGTGAGAGATTTGAACATTCAAGTAGTACAAAAAATAAAATATATTGTGAAAAATGTAATAGATATTGTTATAATCAAGAATGTTTAGACAATCACGAATATGTATGTGCTTATGTATATAAATGTATTGATTGTAATAGAATATTGTTTAGAGATACGGAACACAATTGTGGTTATAGTAAATGTAGAAATTGTCTAGAAGAAGTGAAAATAAATGAACATCAATGTTATATGCAACATAGAACATCAAAAGGAGGTAAATGTTTAGGAGGTTGTACAAATTGTGGAGGTACAAATAAACCATATAAATGTTCTTATACAGAAAAATATTTGTTTTTTGATTATGAAGCTCAACAAGAAACAGGAACTCATATCGCAAATAAAATAATTGCTCATGATTTTGAAGGAAATAAAATTATGTTTGATACAAATGAAGAATTTTGTAAACATGTAATATCCGAGGAATATAGGGGTTATACATTTATAGCACATTACGCAAAAGGATACGATTCACAATTTATATTAAAATACTTGGTTGATAACACTCTGAAACCATTTACAATTTATAATGGTACAAAATTAATGTTATAAGAAATTAAATATTTAAGTATAAGAATAATAGATAGTTCTAATTTTATTCAAGGTCCTCTCAGTAGTTTTCCCAAAACGTTTGGTCTCAAAGAACTGAAAAAAGGTTACTTTCCACATTTTTTTAATACAGTAGAAAATCAAAATTATATTGGTATATTACCTGATAAAAAATATTATGGAGTCGAAACAATGAAACCAGAGAATAAACTAGAATTTGAAAAATGGAAAAATGAAAAAATTAATGAAAATTATATATTTAATTTTAAAGAAGAATTAGAGGCTTACTGTAATTCAGATGTAGATATTTTACGAAGAGGAGGTCTAGAATTCAGAAAACAATTTTTGGATATAGCTAATATTGACCCTTTTTGCTATACAACTATAGCAGGTGTTTGTATGAGTATTTACAGATCAAAATATTTGTTAGAATATACTATAGCTGTTTTAGATAAAGAAAAAAAAGAAAATTATTCAAAACAATCGATAACGTGGTTACAAAATTTTAATAATAAAAATATCTCACATGCATTAAATGGGACCTAAATAATAATAGCAGGAGCTAAAGTAGATGGATTTGATAATAAATCAAAAACGGTTTATCAATATCATGGATGTTTTTGGCACGGTTGTACTAAATGTTATAAAGATCGAGAAACTATAAATAATATAAATCATGAAACAATGGATGATTTGTATCAAAAATCAATTGAAAGAAGTACAGCAATAAAAAATGCTGGTTATAATCTTGTTGAGCAATGGGAATGTGATTGGATAAATAGCACTATATACAAAAAAATGAAAAAAGTTGATATAGCTGACCCTATTAATCCTAGAGATGCTTTCTTTGGAGGTAGAACAAATGCGACAAAATTAAGAGTAAAAAACACAAAAATGCGTTATGTTGATGTATGTAGTTTATATCCAACTGTGAATTATTATGATTATTATCCTGAAGGACATCCCGTAAAAATATTTAACCCAAAAAAATATGATAAAAACTGGTTTGGTTTAATTAAATGTAAAATTTTACCTCCAAGAAATCTTTATCATCCTTTACTTCCAGTTAAAATAAAAATGAAAAAAAGTGAAAAGTTATTATTTCCTTTATGTTATAAATGTGCTGTAGACCAAAATCAAAGATGTGATCATTCTAAAAATGAAAGACAACTTATAGGAACATGGACAACAGATGAAGTTAATAAAGCTTTAGAAAAAGGATATATTATAACAAAAATGTATGAGGTGTGGCATTTTGAAGAGAAATCAACAGATTTATTTAAAGATTATGTTAATAATTTTATAAAAATAAAATTAGAAAGTTCAAAACATAATTATAGTTGTAATGATGAGTATATAAAGGCAATTTTCGATAAAATGGGTATTAAATTAGATAAATTAAAATTAGGTGATAATCCAGGTAGGAGAGCTGTAGCAAAGTTGTGTTTAAATAGTTTATGGGGAAAATTTGGACAACGACAAAAAATGAAAAAAACTGAGTTTGTTACAGATCCACAACAATTCTATAAAATATTATTAGGTGATAGATTAGAAAATATCAATATAAAAATATTAAACGACAATATGATACAAATGTGTTATAATTATAAAGATTAATACGTTGAGAATTTTCATAATACAAATATATTAATAGCTTTATTTACAACATCTAGCGCAAGATTAAGATTATATGAAATGTTAGATAAATTAGGTAGAGCTGTAGTTTATTTTGATACCGATTCTATTTTCTATATAGATAATGGTGTTAATAAAATTAAAACAGGAACAATGTTGGGAGAATAGACTGATGAATTAGGTGAAAATGTACATATTACAGATTGGGCATCTACAGGTCCTAAAAGTTATTATTATAAAACAAACGATAATAAACATCAAACGGTTATAAAGGGATTTACTTTGAATTATCAAAATTTGTTAAGACTTAACGGTGAATCAATGATAAAATTAATTGAACAAAAAAATAAATATAGTAATATAGAACTAGAATATAATCAAATAACACGTGATACACTTACTAAAAATATAGTTAATAAGAAAGTTACGAAAAAATTCTCTTTTGGTTATGATAAAAGAATAATATTACCAGATTATGATACAATACCATACGAATACTAGATCAGAAAGAGTTCACAACCGAAAATATTAATTTTTAATAGAATAATTTCTATTAAAAATATCAATTAAAATTTTGTTTTTTGTAACTCTTGGTTATAAAAACTCCCTATAATCTCTTCATTGTTTAAATCTATAATTTTATAGGTAATAGGATTTGTGTTTAAAATTTCATTAACTATAAATATTTCTTTTGTCCAATTATTAATAAATTTATTACCAAATGTTTTTTGAGAAGCTGTTATTCTTACTATATCACCTACACTAAATTTAATTTTTGGTTTAGGTTTGTTTTTTGTAGAAAATAATTTGTGAAAAACAACATCTTCGTTAGATTTATTTACTTCACAAGGTCTCATACCAATAGATCGATGTATGTCTTTGAAATTATATACATCTATTAAACTTTGTAAAATTTTAATCCATTTTTTAGAATTTGGAACTTCAAAATGTAATCTCATTTTACTGTTTAATGTCCTATTAAATCTTTCAATAATTGACGATTTTTCTTCATTTTGGGTGTGATACATTTTAATTCCATATTCTTGCAAAACTTTTTTAAAATGTTTATTTTCAAATTCCAAACCTTTATCTGCGTGAAGTAATTTTGGTGCTTGATGATTTTGTGATATAGCTTGTTTTATTATTTTTTGAAATGCTTCTGAAACATTAATTCCATCTTTCTTTTTGAGTTCTAAAGCCCAAGAAAATTTTGAAAACGTATCTATAACAGTTATTATATAAGAATAACCCTCATTTTCATCAGAATAATTTCTCATTATAACTAAATCAGCCGCCCATAAATCATCAATACCTTTAGTAAAAATTCTTCGTTTAGGAAATTTTTTTCTATCGGGTTTATGAAGTTCTTTAGCTAATATCATTTTATCTGTGTCATTTAATTTTTTATTGTAAATATTATGTCCAATTGTAGGATTTTTTATAAATTTACTTTTATTTGTGTTACATTTAAAATATTTTGATGAAATTCTCCATCTACCATTAACTGTTTGAATTTTAGTTGCATTAATATTTTTTGTTACATTTAAGACAATATATAGTTTCGTTAGGTTCGTTCATTTTTTATATTTATATTGAAAAAAATTTTTTAAATAGAAATTTTTTTTAAAAAATTATTGAAAATAAAAAAAATTTATATTTTCTAATATAAATAAGAAATGGAAATGGAAAACTTTAAAGATGCTTTAAATAAAATGAACAATGGATATACATTTCTAAAATTTAATGATTTGGAACAAGAAAAACCATACAAAGTAAATAAGTTCATAATGGTTGATACAAAGTTTGGAAAAAAATTAAATGTTGTATTAAACGATGAATATATGTTAAATTTACCAGATAGATATAAAAATGAATTTATAGAAAACAAAATAACATGGTATAATACAAGTTCGGAAACAAGATTGAATCTTATTTATAATTGTGAAAAAATTTTAAAGAATGGGAAAACAAGACATGATTTTGATTTTAAATAAAAAAATAAATTTACTTTTAAAAATGGTATTTATAAAAGTTAAAAAGGGTTGTATTCATTTAAACAAACCTATTCACAACGATGATGGTGATCATTTTTTAGGTCTCTATTCAATAGTTTTGAAAGGCAACAATTTTATTAATATTGAATCAAACTGTTGTATAACAATTAAACAGAATATAATACATATAAAAACAGGTAGATATAGTATTGAACAATTGAACAAAGAAATAGAACCACTTATTATATCATTTTCTGATGAAACTAATAGAATTACAATTAAATCTCCTTGTTATTATAAATTAGATGAAAAATTAAAAAATTATTTAGGTTTTAATGGTAATATAGATTTTTCAATGACAAGTGAGAAAAAAATGTACTATCCTATTGATGGTGAATATTATATAAATATTGAAAAAGAATGTGAATTTAGATTAGGTCGAAATGGTCAAATCCCACTAGGTACAATATTTATAGGTATTTATTCAATAGGCGAAATTGAAAATTTATTTAATTCATTCGGAACTAAATTTGTGAAAAATTTTCCTGAAATAAATATTGAAATAAATAAAAATTTATTAAAAATAACTGCTTCAATTGGTCTGTGCTTTGATGAATATTTATCAAATTGTTTAGGCTTTAATTTTATAAAACGTCTGATCCCTATTAATAAAACATGGCCTAAAGAGAAAGAAATAGAATTAGGTGTTGAGTATACACCACCAGATATTGTTTATATAGTAATAGGAATAAAAACTCCAATATTTTACACTCAAGGTTTCTTAAAAGAAATAAATGGCATTATTTCTAATGAAAATAGTAAAACAGAATTAAAAGGAAATTATTCAATTGAACATTTAAATAGTTTATTCAATTTGATTATGAAGTTTGAAAATAATGATGATTACATTAAAATAACAACAAAAGATTATTTTTCATTTGATAAAGATTTAAATTTAAGTTTAGGAGTGATTGATACAATACATACACATTATGGAGAAAATTCATCATTAAATAATAACAACAAAATACTAGAAGTACATTGTAATATAATTGAACAATCTATTACACATAATATTGATGAGGTATCTCATTATGATGAACTTTTATTTTTATTTCAATATAATTCTAATAGTGCTTTGAATAAACCTCTTAAAATGATATATAGACCAGTGAGTAAAAATCGGATTCAAAAAATAGAAATTTATATTTTAGATTTGAAAGGTAATATTGTTAATTTTGATGAAGAATTTATTGGTGTTCTTGATCTAATCAAAAAATAAATATGAAAAGTTTTTTTTCAAGATAAAATATCTTGAAAAATTAAAGTATGGAACGATTTTTTATAAAATTTCATCAACTATTCCTCTTTCAATATCAAACGTATACACTGAACTAGAAATTAAACAAACATAACAAATTGTGTTATCAGGTAAATTTTTACTGAAATCTACGTTTAAAATTACTGTACAGTTGGAGATCGCAATTTGACTTTGGTGTCTACTCATGTTAACAACAAAAAAAGGTCTCTTTCTAAACATTTGTTTATCTAAATACATTAATGGATTTTCTTCATGTGATTTATAATAGGTTTTTTTATAACTCATATGATCTTCATATGCTTGACAAAATTTCATATCATTAAAATCAAGATTTTTCAATTCATTAGGATATTTTTTTCCATTAACTTTAAAAGAATAATTTACAACATTACAATCATAAATAAAAGCAGCATTACTATCTTGATTGTCTAGTCTATTTTTTTTTAAAAAGAACATACCAAACAATGGTTGTTTACTTTTTCGATGTTGAGATGATAAATCGCATCTTATATTTTTTCCAGTAAGATTTCTTATTTCAATTAATTGCAATGTTTTAAAATCTAAAATAAACGGTTTCTTAATTAATTCATCAACTATTTGAATTTTTGTTATTTCATCATATTCTATTGTTTGCATTTGAACTTTTAATTCTAAAATATTAATTTTACCCTTTTTTGCTTTAATATTTTTTGTATCTTCTGTAGCTTCAGTGTTTGTTTCTAGAATCAATGCATCATCATCAGTATTTCTTGTAAAAATTATTTCAAATCTAGCATTGTAAATTTGTTTTATATCTTTCATTGACCCTAAACCTAAGTGTGATAAAGGAATGATGAGCTCGACACTTCCTCCCCCTTCAGATGTAGATTGAAATCCTGAATTTTGTGTAGGACCATTTCCATCAACAGCATAACTAAAATAACCTTTTAGTGTACTTAGTCTTCCAGTATTCTCACTTTCATCTATAATTTTATTATTTAATTTAATTGTAACTTTTTGAAACACATGTGCTCCACTATTATCAGATAACATAACATTAGATTTTGCTGGATATTAAGTACCATCTTCTTGTACATATTCAAATAATAAATAAAGTTTTGAATTTTTAACATTCAGAAATTTATCTTTACCATCTACTACAACTATTGTATTTCGGTTAGGTTTATTTAATTCTGTTGTGATTTGAGGTATATAACTTTCATATTGGTTATTTAATATATAATTATCATACTTATTTAAATTAAAATTTTCCATTTCTTATTTATATTACCAAATATATATATATATTTTTTTTTTTAAATAAATGGATAAAGTAAAAGTAAAATTTTTTATTGAAGATGAAAATAAAAAAAAATCTTTATTTGAATTACCTTCACGTGTTTTAATTATAGGACCATCTGGTTGTGGTAAAACAACCTTGTTGTATAATCTGATTATAAATTATTGGATTCCTTATTTAAATCTATATATTTTTACAAAAAATATTGAGCAACCAGTCTATAAAAAAATAAAAAAAATATTTGATGATATACCTTCTATAAACACACATTTTTCTAATGATGAAATAATATCTGTAGATGATTGTGAACCAAATAGTTTAGTGATTTTTGATGATTTTTAAAAGAAAAACAAGACATGATAATTGAATATTTTATAAGATCAAGATCAAAGAATATTAGTGTTATTTATTTAACACAAAGTTATACTTCAGTAGATATAAAAACAATAAGAAATAATTTGAATGTTTTGATTGTTTTTAATCAATCAAATTATTAAATTGAAAAAATATGGTCCGATTTGATTAGTGAAAATATAGCTTTAGAGAAATTTAAAGAAATTAATAGAACTTATTGTAAAAAATATGATAAAAAAAGTAAAATAAAAACATATGGTTTCATAACAATAGACTTGATAAAAAATTTAATCCATGACAATAAAGGTAATAAGATTTTATATATCGATGAATGATTATGTTTTATTTTAATTTTGTATAATAAATGGATATTAAACAAATTCAAAAAGAATTAAAAAAAAAAATTTAAAAAAATGTTACATTTGAAGATCAAACACAAAACAATTCCAAGGTAGGAAATAGTTTAAAAAACACATCAGATGTAAAGATTCAGAGAATAATTAATACTAAAAAAAAATCACAGAATAGGTTTAAAGATAAATTTTTAAAACCTAATGAAAAAGAGACTGTTATTATAAAAAAAGATGATGAAGATGAAGATGAAGATAATATTAAAAAAGAAAAAAAACAACATAAATCTACAGATGTAAATAAAATAATTAATCTTAAAAAAGATTTACAGAATAGATTTAGAAATACAGTTGTAAAACAAAAACATGTAATTGAAGAACAACAAAAAAAGTTTGGACCAATAATAAACGCATTAACAAATGTTAATACAACAATGAATGCAGTTAAAGATGTTGCTATTAAAACTGAAGGAGACATTC
Organism: Metopolophium dirhodum; assembly: GCF_019925205.1. NCBI lineage: Eukaryota > Metazoa > Arthropoda > Insecta > Hemiptera > Aphididae > Metopolophium > Metopolophium dirhodum. The sequence continues at coordinate 15,017,167 of NC_083560.1, read as the reverse complement.
AAAAATTAAATAAATCCTATTATTATCAACCTAGAAATCCAGAATTAAAACGATTAACAAGTTCAGAAGAGACTTTTGGAACTCCAAAATATACTACTCAAAAATCAACAAGTAATTCTCCATTACCTAAAAATGTTATAAACTTAGGTGCTATTGCGACAAGATATTTACCAACTGTAAAAGATACTAATTCTTTTGGAATATATTATAATAAAGAAGATGATATTCATATGATTGGAAAAGATAAAATAAATTTTGAAAATGATAATATAATTTTAAATGGAAAAACATATACAGGAACTCTAGGTTTGTGGAGATTATTAACTCATGTAGATACTACCAATCCGAAATTTTATACAGATGATGATTTTAATATTTATAAAAATATATTAATTGAAACTAATTCTATATATCAAAACAATGATCCTTCAACGAAAAGAGCTAAATCAAGTCGTGGTGAAAAATATAATGATATGATTAAAAACATTTGGAGAGAAATGAATGGAATGAATTAAAACGAATGAAAATAATGAAGAAACTACGGATAATAAAAAAAAAGAAACTACTGATAATAAAAAAAATAATAAAAAAATTAATAAAAAGAAAGAAAATAATGAAGATAATGAAATTAATGAAAAGAAAGAAAATAATGAAATGTTAGCTGAAGATAATCAAATAGGGGAGGGTTTAAAGAAATACACAGAAAATCGTATTGAATATCGTTATATTAGTAATGTAAACCAAGTTATAGATAATTTACAGTTTATTTCTGCAGAGGAAAGAGCTGGAAATAATAATTTTAAAAACGAAAAACTTGGTATTCTTTATTTGTTTAAAATAATTATGGAAAACCATATTGATACTGCTGAAGGTATTGAATATTTACTAAAATATGTAACTTGTTTTCCAAAGGAAGTGAAAATATCAAAAGAAAAAATAATTAAACGTATACATTATATATCAATTGAAGAAAGAGATGGAAATAATATTTACCATGATGAAAAACTTGATATTCTTAATATTTGTATTAGAGAAATGGAAAAATTAATTGATATACCTATTAACGGTGCATATTATTTATCATCATATGTTTCATGTTTACCAAAGAAAATTATTACAGGTTCAGGAATTGTTAATTTTCTTTTGAATTATTCAAGTTTACCTCAAATACATTGGCCTGGTTATAATTATTTAGGACCGGGAACAAAGTTAGAAAAAAATAAAAAACCTAAAAACAAATTAGATGAAGCTGCGAGAGAACATGATTATTTTTATAAAGATAATAAAGATACTAAAACAAGACATATTGCTGATAAAATTTTAGAACAAAAAGCAATGGAAAGATTTTATGATCCTCATGTTCTATAGGTGAAAAAACTGCAGCCCCTTTTACAGCAAATGAAATGAATGTTAAAAGACGATTTGGAATGAATTTAATTTAATTTAATTTTTTTTTGTATTATACAATGAATCTAAATTTAAATAAAAATCAATTAAAGAAAATATTGGATGCTCATAATAGTAAGAAAGATGTATCAATTCTAATTGAAAATAATCAAATTGATAGTGGAAAACATAAATATATTCTTGAGCCAAATAAGAAAATTAAAAAACGCTAAAAAAAATAATACCAGATCAAGATTAGAACTTAAACATGTTCAAATTAAAAAAGGTGGATTTTTACCAATAGCTATTGCTGTGATTGAAGGTGTAAGTGCTTTGGCTGCAGGTGCAAGTGCAGTTTATACTGCAATAACTAATGCTAAACATAAAAAAAATTGGAACAAGAAACAATTCGACATAATAAAGAGATGGAAAAAATTAGATCACAAGGTTCTGGCTTGAAAAAAAAAAAAAAAATATTGATAAAAAAATTAAAAAAATGAATAAATTTGAAATAAAAACATTTAGAAATAATATTGAAAAATTTGAAGGTATTTATACACGGTTTTGGATTAAAGAAAATAATATAAAAATTGATCCATTGAGTAATATAGATATAAATTATTTTGGAAATAAAATAAAAAAATATAGAGGGTGTTTTATGTTAAATGAATTACCTACAACACCATGGGAAAATGAATGTGGAGTATTTAATTTAAATGAATATAGTCATATAATCATACAATTTAATTTCCAGACTTTAATTTAATGCATACATTTTTATTTTATTTATTAATATTGTATTATTTAAAATCTGTATCATTTGTATGCTACAAAACATTTGAGTCACCTAAAATCTGTAATGAATTAAGTGGGTACTACATAGTATACATGTAGGTTAGTTGTTATTAGATTTTAAAAGCAATAGCTGTGTATATAAATTTGTTATTTACCTTTTAATTATATGTTTATTCATTTGAAAGAGCATAATTACTATGTAGTGGGTAGATAATATATTGCCGTTTTTAGGTGAGTCAAATTTGGTAATCAAAAAATTTAATTTAAATTGTATAATGATATTGCTATAATATTTGATATTACTTATGTAGGTAGGTATTGTATATTTAATCGTGAGCATAAAATTATATTAAATATATAATACCTTTACTACGTAGTAGGTACTTAAAATATTTGTTGAAGTACACAGATATACCGAAGTTAAAAGGTAAATAATAATATAATCGGATATATATAATATAATAATAAGTATAATGATACGATGTACAATAGTGTTACGAGGCGTAAAATAAATCAACGACTAACTATGTATACCCGGCTACACTACGCAGGACATATTATATGCTGTAGTATATAAAAATGTATAGTCAGCGTCTGATGAACTACAGTGTGAATATATTACTTATACACTACATTATATAGGGTGTTTTGTTTATAATTCCAACACTTTCCCTTAAACAATATACCCTTATACATCAATATTTATAACTCCTAACATCTCCCTTAGCTCATTGAACCGCGTTCGTGGAGTTGGTTTTGTCAATGGTTCCCGTGCGGAAAAGGAAGGTGCCCTCCATCACCTCGGTCGTCCTTATTCGGGGACCCACGTCGAGGTCTTTTGACGTGCCTATCAGGTCTTCCCTTCCTCAGTGCGTTGATACGCCTGGAACACGGTTATTGGTTTTTCCCGTGAGTCCGCGCTCTGCGATTCGGTCCGCTCCAATCGCTTGCACTTTGAGCGCGGAGCTTTTTCGTAGCTGACGGTCGGGCAGTCGTATGTGTAAGCAGATGCTCTGCGATCCATGAGGACCTGCGTTTGGCAAGCTGCCGATCTCTGGGGTATACTGTTGGAGTAGCTGGTCTGCTGAAAACTGCCTATCCAGTCCTCTTTTCCTTCATTGATGACCCTTCCCCGTCACCACCGATAAGTCTCTTGGGCCACCTCCAAGTGCTTCCTATTACCCCGGGAAGCTTGGTTTGGAGATGCGCCCTCCACTGGCGTTGAGATCGGAACGGGGTCCTCAGATGACCAGGGGTAGCGAAGACGTCTTCCGGCCGTTCGTCATCCGCCCAGTCCTGTACCCAGGCAGGATATCGTCAGCCGTGGTCTCAATCCCGCGGCTCTTTTTTGCTCTGCACTATTCTGCACAATCATGAGTAAGCTTTTCGTGAGGGCGCTCGAGGGTGTAGCCTTGTTCGGGCGCCCCCCCCGCCTTTCTACCCTTTTCAGACCTTTTGTGACTTAGTTTCCTCTAAACCACCGGATTGCCACCCTGGAAGGTACAGGTGGCCCAGGGAACTCAGAGGTCCTTGGTCATTTCGCTAGCACCAAGCATGACCTGCCCCGAGCCCTTGTGATTACAGTTCAGTTAACTCGAAGCTCCAGGGCTAGCTTCGTTAAGACCGTACCCCGCCTGCCCCTTTCCCGGACCAGATTAGTCAGCCAGTCTCTCAACGTGACTCGTCTTGGCGCAATCGGTAGCTGGTGTGTACTTGTACTGGTCAGTCTACCCGCCTGACTCGTCGTGACCCGGTTGGGCCGTTCTTGCCAGGCGGGTGAGCGTGCCAGTAAGTCTTCACGGGGTTACCTCGATGCCCTTTCAGCAACCTAGGTCAGACCGCTCCAGGGGCCCGCCAGCCCCTCCCCGACCGGCGGGCGCATCACCCATAAGGGCGCGGGAACACCAGCCCGGTGTAACCAGCAGTCCCCCAGACCTGCCCTCGCTCTGCCGCCTTCAGAGTTCTGGTGGCCTCGTGTTGTTTGTAACGGTCGGTTTCCACTCAGCAACAGGGGATCCGAGCCCGCCGTCGCCGTCGTCACCGCAGTTTCTTTAGCCGTTCTTACGGCTACGATGGGCCTTAGCACCCGTTCCCTCGCTTCCGCCTGACGTTACTAAGATGTTACCTGCCCGTAGGTCAGGTATGTGGTTCCTGACTCCGCCCACTCTTCGGTGGTTTCAGTCTTACGGTAGCAAATTGTGCTTGTTTTGACGACAAACTGTGTTTGCCGGCCCCAGCGGGCTGGTGCGTTCAAGGTTTTGCCACTGATGGCACCCTGCCGTCGAGGTTGGTTCCGGCGCACAACATCGGAGTCCTCCCTCCAAAGCTGGGTCATTTGCAAACGGTTGACTGAATCCAAATCACTGCCCATCCGCCGACCAGGTCGCCAGTACGCCTTCCCATCCACTCTGTTTGATCTCTCCCGCCAGGAACGCATCTTTGCTCATAGCTAATGCGAACTATCTATCGGTCAAGGTACTCATGAGAGATGTTCGGAGAAGTAATCACCCGACGTTACGCCTTAAGCATATAGGAGCTAGCGTCAGCCTTCTGTGATTCTCATCTCACGCACTTCAGCGAGACGTTCGTCAGAGACGCCGTGATTGGATCTCGTGTCACCGGTTGATTCACGTAATCAATCGTAAATGGGACGGTTGCTCGGTGTTAGCAAACTTTATAAGTCAGTATCCATCCGCCGGCGACGTGGACACCCCGGCCTTCGGCAAGCACCGCGGTCCGTGAGCCCCACGACGCCCAGCGAAACTCACAGGCCTCACCTCCTTGGCTGTGGTTTCGCTAGATAGATTTATTAGACATTGTAAACCACTGTGTGACGGGGAGTATAAGACCATTCCCTCGGGGGTTGTTACACCTTTAGCCATATTTCTCGAGGGCAGCTACTTCACGCCTTTGTGACGCGATCGCGTCCCTCCGACGGGTTCACGTCAGGGCGCCCTGGCGTCAGACTGACGGTCCCCCGCCGGCTACTCTCGTACGAGGTAGATCGTTGGTTCTCGCTGATCCGCGTCGGTGAGCGCTGGATTAGACCCAGTCAAATTCCTCCCCTTCTACTAAGGCACTACTCCCGACAGCTCCCGCGAGGCCATCCACATATGTCGCGAACGCGCGGCCGGCGAGCGCGAGCACGCGAGGTACACGCGCGCGTCGGCCGGACGCACGCCACATAGCTCGACGGGCACTGATACCGTTCGGGCGTTAGCAAAGTCGGGCTTTCAGTGGGGCTGTCCTCGTCGCCCACAGGATGAGATTGAAGGATCCGTTATCCAGAGTACTCACAACGACTCTTTTCCACTAGCATCGACACCGGGGCAGTTCTTACGCTGACGCGATGCGACCTTTTTTGAGTGGTACGGTTTTCTTTTGCCGGGTGCCGTGTCCGTACCGAATGCTCGGGTTTGAGTGCTTGTCGGTGGGTGTCCCCCAGCTGGACTTCCACCTTGCACGTGTTCGCGCACGAGTTGGTCGTGCCCGTGTGCTCTCAGTCATGTTCGTACTAAAAGCGCCAGCGCGCTCGCAGAGGTCCGCGTCTGCTTCGCTCGTCGTGCTCTGACGCCTCTCGCCCAATCCCACTGGTTTGTCGCAGGTGGTATTTTATTAGGTGGAGATTTATTAGACAATCGTTCTGATCTTTTAATACGATATTTACTCTAGATATTGAAGTCGTGTTGAGACCATAAAAAACTGGATGTCTAGGTACCTCGACGATTTTATAGCCTGGTGGAACAGTTGGATAGAGTTCGTGTATATCTGGGTCGGTGCTCCGTCACAAAATGAACCAGTAATCAAGTTGCACTCTACTTTTATACAATTGATTTTCATTATTTTGACCGTACTTTCAGATTCATGATTAAGACCCGTAGTGTATACAACATTTCCGAAACCCAACAATTTCGCTATGCTATTCTCGACGCCCAAGTCCAAATCATGACTACACGAGAGCGTACACTTTAATGTGGTATTGTTTGCTTTTAATTCAAACCAATCGACATATTCGGGCACATTTTTTTGTATAAAAGACTCTAAATTATCAAATTCATACGACCCCGTAGGTATGATAACGTAATCATTTTGACCGATGATATTTCGGAAACCGATAGTATTGCAACCGGGTTCGATGTTTGGTATCGAATTATTTGTCTTTAAGCTCAAAAGACATATTTGTGCTGTGTTTTCTACTTCTAGTGGTGGAAAAATATCGCAATGACAATTCGCTCAAGTGCCCGTTTAACGTCAACGTGTACATGATAAAAATTTTAAACACAAGTGTCCGCAGTTTGTAGTATTATATTTTTGATATCTGTTGTAATTGAAATTAATGTCACAGCCGTGAAAATATTTTTGTTCTTCTAATGGAGGTTGTAAATTTCCAAAACTGTCGTAATAATAGACTTGATTTCCGATTTTTTTATACGCTACCCAGTGAGTGCCTGTACTGCTTTCCGAATCCAAGTTAACAATCGCTGATTCTATTTGGTTGGGACGTTCAGATAACCTGTCTCTAGTGAACAGGCCGATGAAATGAGGTATTTTCATTTAACGGGCTATTTTTATAAGTTCGTAATCGTACAGTTCTCTTCTGGGTAACGTAGATATTAGTTTTTTTCGCTTTTTTGCCTCCACCTCTTTTATATAAGGCGAGATATAGACCCGAATCGATTTTGTATGAGTTGTCGTATATACGGAGCGAGATATAACCCACCGCCCAAATGCGTTGGTGTGTTTCTTTTAAATTCATTAGCCAGTTTAACTACGTTGGAAACGCCGCCAGTTAGAGCTCCCAAGGCCGATAAACCAGGAAAAATCAGAATAATTGGCAACACGCCGCCTTTTTTCGGAACTGTTATTATTCTAGGAACTTTCGTCTTTTTATTTTTGAATGTTTTTCGTGCGACGGCTACACATTTTTTACTTAATTTCATCAGGTTTTTTTTCACCTATATTTTTCTTTATAGCGTTTTTAACTGCTTTGACGGCCGCTTTAATCCAGCTCCGATTTTACGTTTTGCCTTCATGGCCGTTGTCACGCCCCAAGCCACTGCTTTTTCTTTTAGACTAGAATCTTTTGCCTTGAACCTATCCCAGGCTCGCTGATCTAATATATAGTCGGCCTCGTTACGATCTGTGATAGAGTTACTACGATCGTACGCAATATCGTGATCTCTACACGCCGAGTCTAAGCGGTTGATTCCATTATCTCCGCGAGCTAAACGTTTTTTCAAATTTGTTCCCGGTCCACAATATTGATAACCTACACAGATACATCATAGTTTAAATGAATTAAAAATAATCACCAAAACTTACCGGGCACGTGAATCTTGAGTGGTAATTTGTTTATAAGAGTGTTGATAAGGCCGCCTCCCTTATTCTTGTTGTTTCTTCGTACGAGTGACATTGTGTACTGATTACATTCTCATTGCTACAAAGATATTTATATATAAAAATGAAATTAATTGAACAAAAACTAAAACTTGCAGTTGAAAACGTGGACCCGCCTACATCGATTCAGAACTATAGACATGGAACGCTTCTCCCCAATACGATACGAGCGCTTATTGTCGGTGCTTCGGGCTGCGGAAAAACCAATTTAATTTTCGCTTTACTAACCAATATAAACGGAATAAGATTTCATAACGTTTACATATATTATAAAACATTGGATCAACCGAAATAAAAAATGTTGAGTGATATTTTATCAGGAATTGATGGAGTACAATTATTAATGTTCTACGAAAACGAACAAATTATTGAACCCAAGAAAGCTTTACCAAACTCTGTTTTTATTTTTGACGATATTATTTCAGAAAACCAAAAAATCGGGAGAACATACTTTTCCAGAGGTCGACATAATTTAGTTGATGTTTGCTACCTGGCTCAGAGCTATTCAAAAGTATCTAAACAACTTTTACGTAACAACGTTAATTTTATTGTATTATTTAAACAAGATGAAACTAATTTAAAACACGTTTACATGGAGCATTGCTCTGACGATATGACATATACTGAGTTTAAAGACTTTTGTACGACATGTTGGCGTAAAGGGAGATTTGAATTTATCGTTATTAATAAAGACTGCGAACGCGACGACGGTCGATATCGTCACGGATTTAACACATTTGTCGTTGTATAAACCAACGTTTTTATAAAACTTCGTCATTTGCAAACATGGCTGCTAATGGTGAAGTATTCGGAGAATTGATTAAAGCCAAAGAAAACATTAAACATAAGTATACAGCATTAAAACAGGGTAAAGCCGATATCTATTCATTGGTATCAGAAACATCATACCCGATTATCGAACCATTGAAAGAAATTAAGCGAATAAACTACCAACATTTCAACCCCAAATCGCGGAACTCGATTCCAAAACTATAAACGAAACAGGAGACACTTTAGATTCTGGAATTTTATTAGACTTTTTAGATTATTCCAATAGAGACAAAAAGTATAAGCCTAAAACACAATTAAGCGGTGCTATAAATTTAGGTAAAAAAGAAATTAAACTTACTGACAAGACGTTGACTATCGAAGATCCATCATACCCGCTAACTCGAGGTCTTAGCAGTTTGATATTTTCGAAAATCCCGAAATCATACACCGCAGACGATTTGAACACATATAAAACTACATATTTTAATTCAAACATCAGCACATTTAACATTAGACGAGAAAAAAATTTAAAAAGGTCGGAATAAATTCACTGATATAATCAAGCCATTGTTCGTATCCGGTAGTGGGATATCTGTAAAACTGCAAAACCATAATTTAGTTTATCGGAACGATCCTAACGAGTTGGTTAATCGCTTACGGTTACTTTTTGCCTCTCAAGCTACTGGTAATACAGGCGTTTCACAACGAAATACTTTCAATTTACGAAGAATTGCTTGAAGCGGGCTTAATAAAACATGATACCATATTCGAAAATAAATAAAGGTTATAAATATTTTTTAACGGTCATAGATTGTTACACGAAGCTAGCATTTTCTAAACCTTTAAAGTGTAAATCGGCTAAAGAAGTTTCAAATGCAATTTCAAAAATACTACTCAAGCGCTCACCAAAACTATTACAGGTAGATAACGGCAAAGAATTTTACAATGCAACATTCGATGCGTTGATGGAGAAACATAATATACACAAATATTCTACGCATAGTACAACGAAAGGGTGTATCGTAGAACGCTTCAACAAAACTCTTAAGGGAAAAATGTATAGGGAGTTCACTGCACGAGGCTCACACGAATGGGTTTCTATTTTACCAAAATTGGTTGATGAATACAATAATTCAAAACACAGAACAATATCTATGACACCAATACAGGCCGATGCAAATCCTTCATCAGTGGAATTAAAACAGCGCAAAATTATTAACGTAAAAATTAAATTCAACATTGGCGATTATGTTCGCGTTAGTACATATTATAAAGGCGTATTTACAAAAGGATATTTACCGAACTGGTCCGCGGAAATATTTAAAATTATAAAAATTAATAAAACGTTACCCGTTACATATCAATTACAAGATTATAATGGAAAACCGATCGCTGGTTGTTTTTACTCTGAAGAAATATTAAAAACAAATTATCCAAACGATTTTTTAATACAGAAAATAATTCGTAGGAAGGGGAAACAGATATTGGTAAAATGTAAGGGGTTTGACGATACGCACAATAGCTGGATTTATACCTGACACTGCTACGACGGTGGTGGCAGATGGTCCGCGGAGAGCCGGTCGTTGATGGGTTAAATTGGGCGGCACACTCGCACGTTTAAAAAAGAAACAGTAACGCAGTTTCGGGTGACAGGTTGCGACGTTTATTTCACACAGATATAAGTGTAAGTAACATAGATATACAAAAGGTTAGAGATGGAGAATTTACGTAAAAAAAATATCGGTAAATTTACCGGTAAATTTTACGGTAAATTTACCAATAATGTTGTAAAAATGGTAAAATAGCTAAATCTTAGAGCCATTGTTATTTTTTACTATTAGACATTAGTAAATACTAAATACGATTCGTATTAGGTACTAATGTTGTATACCTACTTGTTAAATCTAGTTCTTTCTAATAATAACAATAATTAACAAAAAATTTAAAAAATGAATCTAAAATATCTATTGTTCTGTATTAGACATTAGTAATTAGTACATTTTATGAAATATGAATATTGAATTATTCATATTACAATTAATAAATAATTTAAACTAAACTAAACTATCAAAATTCACATTACCTTTATTTCTTTTAAGTCAAAACATTTATATTTAGACTTAACTTTTGTATTGATAATAGTATATTATCAATATCACATTATCTGCATTCTTGGTATCTCCCTATAAAATCTTTCCTAATTACCTACTGATATTTAATGTTCTAATATATATTAGGGGTGGCAGAATATTGATTTTATAGTATATAACAAACTATATAAACAATAACAAGTATATAAATTATAAATATTACAAATGATAATATCACAGAAGTTCCTTTTTCGGTTTACCTACTTTGGTCCAACCTGTTTATTACCTATATTAAGATTTATCTTAAACCGTGATTAGTACTTTATTCATTATTGTATTGTTAACATTTGATAAAAAATATATCTCTTTACAATTTAGACTAGGCGTTTTCGATTTCATTTGATTAGAGAGGTCACACAACATTTTTTTTTGGTAAAAAATAATTTACCGGTAAAAAAAAATTGGTAAAATTTACGGTAAATTTTTTTACCGGTAAAAAATTACCTGGTAAATTTACTCCACTCACATCTCTACAAAAGGTATGAAGAAAAACAAAAACAAGAGCAACTGACGGCGGCTATATAAGACGGTATATATATCGCGGTTGCGGCGTGTGTGCTTAACGTGTGTGTTCTACGCGACTCGCCTTCCCGTCCCACCTTGTGCCTTTGTGGCGTGGTGGGGGAGTTGGCGTTGTCGCACTGTAGCCCGTAGTGGCGGTTGACGAAAAATGTAGACTGGTCGCTGCGGTACCTGTACTTTGTACTGGTGGCCGCTGCGTACCGTGTCATACCTGTGATGTCAAAAAATAATTTCAGTCGCTCTACAGACATGAACGTGTTTGGTAGCTTTCGGGATAGTGAAACAAAAAAATTTATTTCAAATCTCGAACATTCGCTCAAATCGTATTCGTCCAAATTGGTTAAATTTGAGCGTTTACTCGAAGAAAATCAAAAATCCATTCAAATACAAGAAGAACAAACGGAAACGTTACAAATAACGTGTTCACCTGAGCGTATAAGTAAACTTGAAAAACCATTACAAGATATCACAGAACAGTTGAAAAAAATAATCAAGGCTGTCGATATTATAAATAAACTATAATGTCTTCGGCCATTTTGGATATTCATTGCTTTCTCGGAGTCCACAGCAAATACGTGATTAAAGAGATGTCTATTTTAGACACGGAAACTTTCACAACTCAACACTGGGTCTTTAAACACACTTCTTTGACACAAGACACAAAAAGTAGGAGTAACAGCTGGTTACAACGTTTGTATCACGGCTTATCATTGGAATACGGAGATGTGGAGTATACAGAGATACAAAAAATATTTGATTCGTTCAAATTCAGTAGAATGTACGTCAAAGGTTTGCACAAACAACGGAGTATCAACTAGTTTATGCCACACGCCACCGTCTTTGACTTGGAAAACTGGGAAAATTGTCCTCGGCTTCGTGAATTGAACGAAGAAACACTACCCTGTTGTATTTTTCATATGGAGTTTAATCCAAAACAATGTACATTGTATAAAGTATTTGCATTAAAAAAATGGTATCTTAATTATGTTTAAGATTATAACAATATTTTTTTATTTAATAAACAATAATAATATTTGAACATTGGTTTATTTATAAGGTATAATTTAAAAAATCAGAGATATATACATTAATATTTAAACATTGGTTAATTTATAAGGTAGAATTTAAAAAATCACAGATATATTACACAATAATATTTAGTTTTACAAATACCCCCATGGTAACGTTTCTAATACGTCACCGGCCGAATACATAACCATACGTTTATCGTATTCCATTTTAAACGTCTTTGATGTAATTATTGTCGCTAATTTCTTAGTTTTTGAATTTCGTGTTATTTGTTGAAATCGCAGTTCTATGTCCCTTATTTCATCGTTCATTATTTTTTTCATACTGTCCATATTTAATTTTTGAATATTTTCGTAACTAAGTGTAAATCCTTTTATTTTTGTCGTTGTCCGATTTTCAATATATGTGTGCGCTATACTTTTAGGGCCTGTAGATACCCAGTCGGTTATATGTATACCTGGTCCTAATTCATCCGTCCACTCACCTAGCATACACCCCGTCTTCATTTCGACATCATCGTAAATATAAAACACACTATCTGTATCGTAATATACGACTTTCTTGCCGAGATTATCTAACTTGGTATATAATCTTAATCTAGCATTCGATGTTGTGAATGCAGCTCCGCATATATTAGTATTATATTCGTGCCCGACGTATTCATTATTTTTTTTATATGACACTTCCACTAAATCGTCAGTCAAAAAAACTATGTTTTCAGTTTCCAATTTACTGTCTAACAATACTTGGTACCACCTGTCCGGTTTTATTATTATTTCGGTTTTCGTCTGATTAGGCCTTTGTTCAAACTTACCCCAAAACAACGAATTTAGACATATTTTAGCAAGTGCTCTTAATCCAGGATTTTCTTTTATATTTTCAATGTCCATATTGATTCCTACTGCATTTTTTACTGCTGAAATATAATCATTAACCGTCCGATAGTCATTTTTCCACGAGCTTATTTCTAACTTAATTTTTAAAAATCGCTTAATATACACATTAAATAATGTGTTGGATTTTTTTTCAAAATGTTGCACTTCATAAATTTTCATGATTTTATAATATCCTTTTTCTAAAGCTTTTTGTTCTTCGTCCGTTGTTGAAGTTATTGTAAGTGCTTTCTGCTCATCGTTGTGTGTACATTGTCTAATTTTATCTAGCTGGCATTGTTTACAAAGTGTAAATATTAATTTATTAGTTTTCACCGGAAGTACGGGATGATATAAATCGGTCGGCGGTAGTATTTTGCATTTGATGAAACCATACCAATTTCATTCCGAGTATTTTTTTATTGATGGATTAAAAAATTGTTTAGGATGACCTACGGGGTAATTGTCATAGTACATTACTGTTGGGTATAAACTACACACATCAATGTATTTATTATTTTTATTTTTAACCATTAATTTTGTGGCATTGGTTCTTCCTCCGAAAAATGCGTCTCTATAGACGTCTCTTTAATCACGTATTTGCTGTGGACTCCGAGAAGGCAATGAATATCCAAAATGGCCGAAGACATTATAGTTTATTTATAATATCGACAGCCTTGATTATTTTTTTCAACTGTTCTGTGATATCTTGTAATGGTTTTTCAAGTTTACTTATACGCTCAGGTGAACACGTTATTTGTAACGTTTCCGTTTGTTCTTCTTGTATTTGAATGGATTTTTGATTTTCTTCGAGTAAACGCTCAAATTTAACCAATTTGGACGAATACGATTTGAGCGAATGTTCGAGATTTGAAATAAATTTTTTTGTTTCACTATCCCGAGAACTACCAAACACGTTCATGTCTGTAGAGCGACGGAAATTATTTTTTGACATCACAGGTATAAATCCAGCTATTGTGCGTATCGTCAAACCCCTTACATTTTACCAATATCTGTTTCCCCTTCCTACGAATTATTTTCTGTATTAAAAAATCGTTTGGATAATTTGTTTTTAATATTTCTTCAGAGTAAAAACAACCAGCGATCGGTTTTCCATTATAATCTTGTAATTGATATGTAACGGGTAACGTTTTATTAATTTTTATAATTTTAAATATTTCCGCGGACCAGTTCGGTAAATATCCTTTTGTAAATACGCCTTTATATGTACTAACGCGGCGTGGCGGCGCGAAAATAGCTATAAATAGGCTACAACACCAATCGTCTACAGAAATAATATAAGTTATTTGCATTTTACTAAGCAATAAAATATAGTTTAAAGTAAAAATATATTTCTTTTATCATTTAATATTGAATTTAAGCATATTACTATCTATAAGTAATTTGTATTAATTTAAATATACTTTATTTGAATTACACAATCTACATATTAAGTATATTATGTATGATGTATCAAACGTAAGTACACAGCATACAAATATATATTATGCATATAATATTATGTACATACATATCTTTTGAGCCTTAATGATTGATGTTGTCACCTCATTTAAATGCATTTTAAAAATATTATGAAATTATAAAACATTAACATTATACAATTTTTAGTTTTTAACATATATTATTGGTTAAATGTAGTTAGTCCATCTAAACTGTTGCCCACTTCTTTCAAATTAACTTGATCATCTAAAAAAACAGTTTTTCAATACAATTAAATAACATTATAGTTAAAGATATTTAATACTTAATTTATTTAGTAGTTTGTTGAAATATAAAAATCCAATATGTGAAGCAATATTGTTATTTGTTGCGGTCACCATTTGCAAATGTAATTGAAGATAGCAATATGAATATTATTTTAATATACATACAGGATCATCCAAATGGTATGTTATAGTAGAGTTCACAATGACATATTTAAATTATGAACAATTATAAAAATGTCTTGGTTGATTGTAATGTTTCTGTGTAGTGTTATGCCAAAACAGTACCACTTGATTGTAACACGAGCCAATATATTATCAAAATATAAATAATATCCATTAGATTGTATATGTAGAAATTATTAAACTGAAATCAAAACGTTTATACACAATGACATTGTATTATTTATTATAATTTTTGCGACTGCCAAATAAAAAAAAACTTACCAATAAATTGTATACAGTATACACGTACTCGCTAAGTATCCAACTCACATGTCACGCATACTTACCAATTTAAGTACTTATAAGTTATGTTTGGTTGAATTATTAAATAAAAATACAACATGACGTGGTAAACAAGACATTATTTTTTACAAAAACTAATGCTATATTAATAATTGTTAGCCTATTGTTACAATTTAAACAATTTAAACATTTAAAATTGTAAAATATGAAATCATAAATAATAAATAATTTATTAACGACTCACGAGTCACGGAACAGACGAGTGTGTTTACTTTACACTTATTAGTTTTTAGTAAGTATTGCATATTTCATACTCGTGTGGTATAACACTATAACCTAACATACAATTGTCCTAACTGTTTATCAATGTCATGTGGATGATAACAATAACTAAGTATCAGGTATACTATCAGGTATATTTACTAAGATAACATGAAATGAAATGGGATGGGTGGTGGGTAGGTGAGGAGGAGTCGGGATACTTATGGTTACAGGTAGTCTTGTGCAGGGTGGCCAACGGTTGGTGGGTGGCGAGTGGCACAGCCACTTGAGTCGGTCACATTTTTTTGGTGGTGTTTTGAGCGTTGGACCGCGGGTGGTTGGGTGGTGGTAGGCCACCGCAGTGTCGAGCGCTAACTATATTGGTCATAATATAAACTTGATGAGCGATTTGAATCACATTTCCAGTGTCTTCTTCATTACTCTACGTACCTACATCCGAACCGTACACGGGCCGCATTCGTCCGTTCGGAGAGCATCGTCACACCAACACCGCACGTTTTACCTATACACATTGTGTTTCCACTCAACAATCGGTAAGTAGCATAGATAATATAAGAAAAGATAGGACATAAGAACGTATCACTAGAAAATTTAGTGATACGTTTTTAATATTATATGGGGCAAATATTTATAAATGATAATAAATAACATTAATGATAAATTAGTAATAATTAACGATCTATATTATTCTATATTTAAATTACAATTAATTATGTACGCAAAGTTTAGGGTCATTTGAATATTCCAATTACCATTTTCAGGCACAACAATCAAAATACTAATTTAAAATTGACAAATATTGTAAACAGTTTTTGGATATAACCTTAAAAAATCCCCATATCTTTCTCTCTTCCCCAAAAAAAACATACGGCCCCATATGAAACTGGTATAGGCATGTCCTATCCATTCTTATATTATCTATGGTAAGTAGACAAATAAATTATTATCATCACTTAGTTAGTACATCTGTTTTAAAAATTGTAACCTGATGTTGCTCTAACCATCAACTTGTACACGCTAAATTTCTCGTAATTTATCTTTTTTTGAACGTGTAATGTTATCTGGTGGTGTTTTTCATCCAACAACATGTTTGAAATTGTGAATTGCAAAGGTAGTTAACTGGGCCATGGTGCTTTAAAAATGTTTAAAAAATATTAATTTTCTTCTATAGAAAAAAGAGTTGTTGTTGCATAAATAACAGTTCCCAAAAGTTTGCTTAAATAATCCTGTAAAATAATTTGATACGGTTGAAATAATAATTAATAGTAGGTGTACATTTAACATATTACCAATTAATAATACAAATCAAATATATTATAAATTAATAGTATAAATTGAAATATAATATACCACTCATAATAAATTTTATATAATTAATGGAGTTGGTAAGATAAATACCTAATTTTAACAACCTAGAAATACCTAATTTTATTAACACAGACCTAAATAATATAACCAATTCCTTTTTTTTTGTATGTAGGTATAAGGGAAAAGTACTATTTGATCTGTATGTTGCCTCAGAAAACTTGGCAAAGACATTATTGCTGTTGCTACTTTACTGATAGATGAACTTTCACAAAACCTCCACCAAGGAAAAGAAATTAATTGTTCTAATAATACAGACCAATCAAAATCCAAGGTCTTTTACGTGAACGATTTTCTGCAAATTCCATCATAATATTTCCACGCTGTTCTTTTATTAAAGATTTAGTAACATTATAATTGTATTCAACTCCAGCGATATCTTCAGCATTTGTTAAGTTAGTTCCTTGTGTTGAATATTGAACCAGCATAATGCATTGGATGGAGACCCATATTTTTCCTTTGTTTGAAGTTTTTTATAAATGACTATTTTTCTTTATCAGTTACTAAATCTATCTTAGGTAAATTGTTTGTCATCAAAGAGGTAATATTATTCAATGCATATACAACATCACTTACAAAAGAGTTTTAATATCCAATCAGCTATAAGTTTTTAGAAGATCAACATAATATTTTCAATTTTATTCCAAAATACAAAACCAAGAAGAATCATTTTTATGTTTCCTAATTTATTAATTACATGTTAATTTTCACTTCACAATAGTTTCAATCCACAATAAAACATAATCGAACCTCAAAGAGTTTGTACTGGTAATTTAAAAGTTCTCAATACTTGGTTATTTGATTTTTGAATGGTAACATAAGTACTTTTTAAAATGTGTCAATAATTAATAGTTTATACAACTTTTTTTGGATTTCCTTCCACCGTAGAAAAACTTTCTAATTTTACAATATCGTGTATAAATAAATTAAGAGTGTGACAAAAGTATTGATAGTAAACAATAGGTACATTTTCATAATGATTATCACTTAGAAGTATTTGCCAAGCATTCCTTATAGCATCTCTGTTGTCTATTACCATCTCTAAATTCCCACTTTTTCCAGTAGAATCAATGACATCACCTATTATTTGAGCAATATATTCTCCAGTATGGAGATTAATAGTCCTGTTTAGTGATTCATATACAACTGGTTCAGGTGTTGAAATAATGATGTTAGCAATAAGTTCATTAAAAAAAAAAAAAAAAACAAAATTTAAATTTGAATATTACAACTAATTTGAAAATAAAATATACTTTGAACTTTAGACTAGTAGACCCTACCATATTATATAATATGAAATATATAAATTAAAACACAAAAAATAAAAATACCTGATGTTGTTATAACTATCAACTTGTACACACTAAACATCTTCGTAATTTATCTTTTTTTTAATATGTTCTAGTGGTGTTTTTCATCCAAAAACTTGTATGAAATTGTGACCCGTAAAGGTAGTCAACTGGGTCGTAGTGTCTTAACAATATTTCTTCTTCTTCTTCCTCTGGCACTTAGTACTGTCTTAGAGTTTTGGCCACCATTACAATATCCCTCCATTTTTCACAGTCCTGAACTACTTCTCTCCATTTCTGTACTCCCAATCTTAAGGTCTTCTTATACAACATCCAGCCACCTTTTCCTGGGTCTCCCTCGAGGTCTCTTTCCAATCGGTTTCCAGTTTAGGATCGTTCTGCTTATATCATCCTCGCTCCTCCGCATTACGTATCCTAACCATTGGATCCTTTGCCCCCTTATGAAGCTGATAACTGATGCAATTCCCAATTCATCTTGCAGTTCTTTGATATATTTTCTTCTCCATGTTGCATTGATGCTATCATAAGTTGGTCAACATAATATTGTCCTCCAAATTCCATTTTCAAAAGTCCTAAGCCTTCTTTCTGTTGTACCATAGGTGAGCGTCGGACTTATTATTGGCGAATATAGTCTAGTTTTGGTCTTCTTGGAAAATGATTTTGATTTTAAGAACTTACCTAAGGAAAATGACGCTTTTTCAGCCTTTTTGATCCTCACTCCTGTTTCCTTCGACCAATCATTTTTAGCGGTCAGCATAGCTGCTAGTTTCACAAATATTAATTTTCTTCTATAGAAAAATGAGTTGCTGTTGCATAAATAACAGTTCCCAAAAGTTGCTTAAAGAATCCTGTAAAATAATTCGATATGGTTGGAATAATAATTAATAATTAATAGTAAGTGTACATTTAACATATTACAAATTAATAATGCAAATTAAATATATTATAAATTAATAGTATACATTGAAATGTATACTCCTTATAATAAATTTATTATAATTAATGGATTTAGTAAGATAAATACCTAATTTATTTGTAAACATAAAAATATTTAAACTTAAATTCATCTTTTTTGACATTGCAACACTACACATTTTTATATCTTATTTTAGTAATGAATTTAAAAATTTAAATTTAAGTAAATATCTAATTGTTCAACAAATATTTGAAACATGATAATATCATATTGTAGTTACTAATGTATAGGTATTATTAGTATTATAGGTACTATTACTATTGCAATTTTTTTAATGTATACTATTGAAAGTGTCAATGTTTTTTATTTTATTTTTCATTCTAATTACTTAATGAAGTGGCCACACCCACAATAATAAACAAATTTTTAAAAATCCAGTGACTAATTTTATTAAAATGTATTGAGTATCGAGTATCGAGTATCTTGTATCGCGATACTCCAAATCCAGGTATCTAGTATCTACTATCTCGATACTGATTTTTGAGTATCTTGCCTATCCCTGCTCGACGGTTGATAAATGATAACGATTGACGTTTGACCATACAGTGTTCAGAACATAGAAAATATGATTAGTACAATAATAAATTGTAATATTATCAGTGGACCAAAAATCTTTACAATTCAGGAAAGTCTTTGATTTAATTTAATTAGAGGGGCAACACAACATATTTTTTTGGTAAAAAAAGTTGGTTACAGTAAGTTTTTACACCGGTAAAAATTAATCTTGTTAATTTACAGCACTTATATCTCTAATAAAACAGAGTACTACCACTTTTAAAAAAAGGATTAATGTGTAACTGTTCTTTAAAAATATTTCAAATTTCAAATATAATATTAAAAAAATATATATATTATTTCATACTGTTTCTTGGGAGGAGGGGGAGGATGATATGACTTATGTCTCTCAAAATCTAATTGGAATGTCATTCATTGTGTTTTGACAGACAATGGTTATGAATTCTGCCAAGTGTGAATTTATGTGATGTATAGCCACTTCTCTTAAGACTTAGTGTTGTACTGACATCCAGAACGGTGGCCACCTCTCACACTTTTTTTATTTATTTATTTATTTTTTTATTTGGATGTCTGTACAGCAGAGATACTTTTATTTTTTTTATCTAAGCATTGTGTTATGATTGGTGACGTGGCTTTTTCATAGAATCTAAAGGTCAGAGGAGATATTATATACGTCAACCTTTAAACAAGACTGAGGTAGATAGAAATCAAGGTGATAATATAAGCCGCACCACGTGACAACTTACATTCACATGTAAATCACCAATCGCCCGAAGCACTACCATTACCGGCTCTATAATACCCCCACCTAATTTCAAATCCCACTACGAGACCAAACACAGTAGAAACAAATCATATAACAATTAATGCAGTACTACAAAAACTGTCAGGCAGATTTGAACCCAGTGTAGTTGCTCTCAAAGCACACGCCTTAACCCACCACACCACAATGCTTAGACATGTAATGTATACTATTACTATTTAAATAAAATTAAACTAGTATAATTATACCACGCTGTATACTATAATATATAATACTTTGTAAGTATTATATTCACACTGTATAGTCACTAGTCAATAGATAACATTCCACAACAGGATGTTAAACAATAATCAGTCTAGTTACATATTATTATTATTATTCAAATCATGTAATTAGTCGTTCGTTCGTTATTATTTTATATTTAAATATTATTATTCATCATAATAACATCGAACGTCTAACGTAAATATAGTATGTTGTTATGTTGTATAATATATAGGTATAACAAACGTTTTGATGTATGTTTTAAATTTTCAATGTTTGAATAAAAAAAAATATAATTCCTTTTATAAATGGTATTTATAAAAGTTAAAAATGGTTGTATTCATTTAACAGAAAAATATTATAATAATAATAATTATAAAATAGGACTGGATTTAAAAGGTTTAAATTTAATAAATATTGAAACAGATTGTAAAATACAAATTGATCAAATTATACAAATAAAAAGAGGAGAATATTGTATTACAGAATTAAAAAAAACTAATTAATCCTATAGTGTTAACTTATGTTAATAAATAAATTGGAATAATATCTCCTTGTTATTATAATTTAGATGAAAATTTAAAAAAATATTTAGGCTTTCAAAACACTGAATTTGATTTTTCAATAGTTAGTAGTAATCCAATAATTTATTATCCTAATTTTAATGAAAATTATATAAATATAGAACAAGATTGTAGATTTAGATTAGGTAGAAATGGTGAAATACCAATGGACACAATTTTTAAAGGAATATACACAATAAATGAAATTGAAAATTTATTGAATTGTTACGATTTTCCTAAAATAAGTCTTGAATTAATTGATGGTTTTATAAATATTTCAGCCTCAATCGGTCTATGTTTTGATGAATATTTATCCAAATGTTTAGGTTTTGATTATATTGGAGATTTTACAACAGAAGCAAACCCTATAAATAAAACATGGCCTGTTTCATACGGACTAAAACCAGATATTTTTTATAAAATAAGAGGTACAAAGAAAGTAATACACAAGGTTTTATAAAAAATATTAAAGGTATTATTTCTACTAAGAATAGTTAAACCGAATTAAAAGGAAACTATTCAATTGAACAATTGAATAGTTTATTCTCTTCAATTATGAAGTTGGAAAATAATGGTAATTACATTAAAATAACAACAAAAGATGATTTTTCATTGGATAAAAGTTTTAAATTAAGTTTAGGGATTGACAATATGAATTATTTATATAAACACATTGGAGAAATCTTAAATAATAATATAAATAAACGGTTATTAGATGTACATTGCAACATAATTGAAAAATCTTTTTCATGTGTTAATAATGTTAATCACATTGAGGAAGATCTTTTGTATAATTTGTATTATGATGATGTTAATCCTTATATAAAAACTAATCCAATAATGTACATACCAGTTAAAGGAAATTTTCAAACTATATAAATACATATTATAGATCAAAATGGTAAAAATTATTATTTTGATGATGATGATTTCATTGTTTATCTTGATTTAATTAAAGAATAAATATTAAATTATTTTTCAATAAAAATATTTTATTGAAAACAAACATATTATATTATATAAGTATTAAGTATATTATATTTTAACCACTAAAAGTTTCTTCAATAGTACCTTTTTCAATGTCAAACAAAAATTCATCTTCTCTTATGAAAAAAATATAACAAATTGTATCATTAGGTAAATCTTCATGCAACTCAATATGTAAAATAATATTTTTTTTAGTTACAAAAATATTCATTAATTGGTAAACTGTTATAATTAGAAATATTGACCTATATAATTTAAAGTCATTTGGATCATTATACATCAATGGAAGTTCTTGTTGATTTTTATGATAAGTTAATTTATAAGACATTGAATTCTCATAAGATTGGCAAAATGTATTATTCTTAAAATCTTCATCTTGACATTCTTCAGGATAACGTTTTCCATTTATTTCATACCAATAGTTTCTAACACAACAATGATCAAATTCACCAGGATCATGATCTTGAGTATTTAATTTGTTTGTTGGTAATCCAAAACCACAAAACACAGGAGTATTTTCACTTCGATATTGAGATGTTAAATCAATTTTTATAGTTCTTCCAGATATATTTCTTTCCTCAATACATTGCCACGCTTTAAAATTAAAAGTATACTTTTTTTCTTGAGCAAGTTCAGTTAACTCTTTTAACAATAAAACTTTTTGCAAAGGATTGTATTCTACAATTGGAATTTTAATTGTAAATTCATCAATAATAATTTTACCATCTTCTGTTCCTGCAACAACTCTTTTTAATAATTCATCATCATCTGTATTTTTATTAAAACATAATTCCATGTCACAATTGAAAACAGGATATGGATAGTCTTTGGAAAATGGTATGCCAAATTGTGATAAATTACCCATAACATTAAAATGACCTCCACCTTTAAAATTACTTACAAAATCTGAGTTTATAGTTGGTCCGTTTAAATCCAGAGAGTAGCTTATCACACCTTTAATTGTACTTAATCTTCCTGGATACTCAATTTCAGATATTGTTTTACCACGAATTTTAGCTGTACATTTACTAAATAAAAATGGAGGAAAATTGTCAACTAGTTCTATTTTTGAATCTTTAGGATATTCTTTTCCATCTTTTTGCAAATACCTACCAGAAATAAAAAACTTTGTTTTTCTAATGTCCAGAAAACTGTCCATACTATTTATTTTAAAAATTGTGTCTTTATTAGTTGTATTAAGATGAATGTTATTCGTAGGTATCCATATTTTAGTTTGAACTCTTTCAATAAAAGGATCATACTTTTTAAAAATATTATACAATATTTATATTAGTAAAAATAAAAAATTTGTTATTATAAAAATGGAATTTATTGCAATAAAACCATATAAAATAAAAAATAAAAAAAAATCTTTATTTCATTTACCTATGTGACTTATGTTGTTTGGTCCATCAGGTTATGGTAAAACAACTGTGTCGAGGAGTATAATTCTAAGTCATTGGACAAAGTATGAAAATTTATATATTTTTACAAAAAGTATTGACCAACCAATTTATAATGAACTAATAGAAATATTTGAAGGTATACCTGAGATTTATTTTTATATTTCTAATACAGATGTTCACATTCAAACGTGGTAGTTTAGTTGTTTTTGATGACATTCATTTAGATGAACAAAAACCTATTTATGAATATATGAATAGATCAAGACCAAAAAATATTTCAGTTATTTATTTAAATCAATGTTATAGTTCAGCAAATAAACAATATATAAGAAATAATTTAACTCTTTTCATTGCATTTAAATCAACTCAATACATAAAAAATGTGTGGGAGGATTTTTTAAGTAATACTATTTCTTTAAATGATTTTAAATCTTTATGTTCAGATTGTTGGGAAAATGACTATGGATTTATAACAATCGATCTGATTAATAATCGTTTCTACTATAAACTTGAAAAACCAATAAAAATAATATGTAATATGATAAATAAATGTTAAAAAAAATCAAAAGAACTTAAGAAAAATAATAAAAAAAAATTTAAAAAAAGTCACATTTTTGAGCAATCAGAAACACAAAACAATTTTAAGGAAGGAACTAATTTAGAAAACTAACCTGAAAATATTAAAGAATTAATTCATCTTAAACAAAATTTAAAAAATACATTTAAAAAGTCAGAATTATTACATTCTGAAAAAAAGTTAAATAATTTGAAAAAAGATGAAAATAATATAAAAAAATTACAAGAAAAAGAATATTCACCAGTAAAGTTAGAAAAAATAATTGATATTAAAAACAATTTAAAAAGTAACTATAGAAAAAGAGTTATACACGATAAACATTCAGCAGAAGAAAAAGTAAAAATTTTGAACCAATATTAGAAGGCTTATCTAAAGTTGAATCGTCTGTAAATGATGTTAAAGAGGTTGCAATTAAAACAGATCACGATATTCAAAAAAATTTTAATACCTACAACTCCTTATACCTAAACCTCGTAATCCCGAGGTATTACGATTATTAAATACAGAGTATTATGAAACACCTAAAAGTTCTCCGAGAAAAACAACAGTTAATTCTCCTATGCTTCCAAATATAATAATAGGGGAAAATGCTCAAAAATATTTACCAGCTTTAGATCCAAATAATACATTTGGAATACATTTTAAAGAAAATATTGGACACATGATTGGAAAATATCCAATAACGTTTGACTTTGATGACATAATTTTGAACGGAAAAAAACATATATTAACTCCAGGTATGTGGAGATTGTTAACTCATTCAGATGTTACAAAACCAGAATTTTATACAAATGAAGATTACCAAAATTATGCAAAAATATTAATTAAAACAGATGCAATATACCAAAATAATGACAAATTGACAGGAAAACCGAAATCAAGTAAAGGTGACAAATATATTAAAATGATTAGTCGTATTTGGAAAAAAATGAATTCAAATAAAACACCAACAATACCAAAAGAAAATTTAAATCCTACAATACCAACAACAGAAATTTTAAACCCTACAAAAGCAACAGAAAATATAGGAGCATGTTTAATGAATTATACAAATAAAGAAATTGAATTTCCTTGGATAGATAATATGAAACAATTAAATGAAAGATGTCATTTAATGGCAGCTGAAGAAAAAGCAGGAAATTATGGTTTTCACAATGAAAAACTTGGTATTTTTAAATTATTTAAAATAAAAATGGAACATTTAATTGATGATCGTAAAGGTATTGAATATTTACTACAATATGTTAATAATTTACCAAATGAAATAACAAATGACATAGTATATAATATAAAGCAATTAAGAGAAAAAATATATTATATATCTAGGGAAGAAAGAGCGGGGAATAATTATTGCAATGATGACAAACTTGAAATTCTTAATTTTTGTATTAAAAAAATGGAAAAGTAATTGGCATTCCTAATAAAGGTCCAATATGGTCCTAAATATAAATATTTAGGACCATTTACAAATTTAGAGAAAAATGAAGAACAAAATATACAACCAATCAATAAATTAGATGAAGCTGCAAGAGAACATGATTATTTTTACTAAAATTATAAAGACATTAAATCAAGACATATTGCTGATAAAATTTTAGAACAAAAAGCCTTGGAAAGATTCTGATTGTTCTATGTCTGAAAAAATTCCGGCTATTTTAACTGCATATGCAATGGAAGGAAAAATACGTTTAGGAATTAATTTAATATGTGAATAAATTTTATAAATTTTATAATATTTTATATTATAAAATGTACTATTTCAAATTAAATAATTACCAAATTAAAAAATTACAAGAAGCTCATAAAAATAATACTAATGCAACATTTCAAATTACTAGTAACAAAATATTTAAAGGAGAAAATATTTATTATTTGGATAAAATTCAATTAGAAAAATTAAAAAAGGCTAAGGAAAAAAATTCTGGAACAAAGTTAGAGATTCGAAATTCACAAATTAAAGATAAAAAAGGTGGATTTTTACCATTAATGTTTGCAGGAATAGGTGCAGCTAGTGCGTTAGTTAGAGGTGTAACTTAAATTGTAAACAGTGTTAATGATTACAAACATAAAAAAGCAGTTGAAAAAGAAACAATTCGACATAATAAAGCAATGAAAAATAAATGTTCTGGGTAAAAAAAGAAACAAATTGAAAAAATTAACAATTTCATTAAATCATCATTTATGAAAAATTTTAAAAAAAAAATCTTAAAATCGAACCGCTGAGTAATTTTGACAAAATACAATTTGGATATAATATAAAAATATTCAGAGGTTGTTTCATGAGAGATGAATTACCTCTTAAACCATGGTTAAATGTATATGTAATATTAAATTTAAATAATTCTACTCAAGAAGGATCACATGGATTGCATGGAAAAAAATAAAAATAAAAATTTTATTTCGATTCATTTAGAATGTCTCCTCCACCAGAACTTGTAAAATATTTAGGTGAAGATAATCTTAAGTGGTCCGATGACAAAATCCAAGATTATGACGATCCACCTATATGTGGACATTTATGTTTAGAATTTATAAAAAACTATAAAAAATTTATTTAAAATTCAATAATATATACATTATTGGTGATGATCTAATACATTGTCTTAAATGTTGTTACGTCCCAACTGACGTCGATATATACATCAACGCAGAAATGAAATACGTGATGTACTAGGTATGATGAATGTTTATTAACGTAGTACAAAATTACAATGTTACAATATATGGTGTAAAAGAGTGGTGTTACGACTCTTTCAGATAGAATTTAAACTGTGAGTGGTGTTACGACCTGACTCTGAATGTCCCTAACCGTCTGAAGAGCTCTTGTCCTGGGCTTCTATATATATGATTGTGTCCTTATGAGTGGGTGGTTGTAGTAGTGGCTAAGCTCGGTCATGAGACAAAGTTCGGGTCTCGTATTTGGTATGCTGGTAGACTCGTATCCTACGTATGGGTGTTGGCTTTCCAGGAAAGATACGTGTGACGACACCTTCTATAGTTTAATTGTTTTCTCTACGCTTTTGCAACGACCTCCGCATGTTATACTATACTAATTTGCTTAATTAGTTTTAGTGTCAAATATTATTAGAGACGTGCGGCGCGCTGTACATAGTTAATATATGACTACTTAATACGTGGGTACGTAACACAATTTTAGATTCTGGGCGAACCAATATACGATACTATATTATTGTGATCCGTTTCGCTTTGAGGTATATTAGATAACATAGAGGATTAGATAAAGACTAGCATATAATTTAAATATATAAATCAATGTCATAAATCCTATTAAAATACGCTGTGGGAATACAACGAGCCCTCTTGGAACCGCATTTCAATAGGTCTTACGATCTCACCTGAACAGGTAATTAAAACATAATACGTGTTTGCGCCCTGAAGAGGGGCGACCCGAAGGTAAATTTATAAAAAATCCTACAATTGGACATAATATTCCCAATAAAAAATTAAAAAAATACAGATAAAATGGTATTAGCTAAAGAACTTCATAAACCTGTTTATGAAAGCTTAGTTTTTACTAAAGGTGTTGTAAGCCCAGTTGAATCCGTGCTTACAGAGTTCGTGGTTTGCCGTTTGTCTGGGTTTAGCCAACTAGTACTTTCGAACTGACACGTTTATTACAACGTTGGTTAGGTTTCCCTTAAATAAATTTACACTCGACTGTTGGTTCTAACTACTGGTTTTTATTGTACACGTTATAATAATCAAAATAAAGACAATCTCGTAGCTCTACGTAATACAGACTGACGATCGTGTGAACCCACACGGCCGCTCATACCCGATATGCTGAGTGTGCATAACCGTTTGGCGCGTGCAGGGGTTCACAACACCTCCGGGGCTAAACGAAAGCCCTGTTGTCCTATGGGCTTCCTATTTTTAAATTATTTCGGGCAATAGGCTTTTCGCTCTTGCGCCTGTTGTTGTGCAAGCTATAGGCTCTGCCTCTGTATTGGTGCTTGCTGTTGAAGATAGGACGTTAGGACTTCCGGTGCCCCCGGGTTTCCATTTATTTTTTAATGTACTTAATTTTCTATACAATAAATATAATATAACTAATATAATTAGAATTATTATTATTACAATTATAGTCACCGTTGTCGTGGTGTAAGTGTGCCTTTGTTGATTATTATTACTATTTAGCTCGGCGTTTATCTGTTCCTGTAAGGATTTTAAATCTCCCGCGTCCCTAGCTAAATTCTTGAAATTATACTGAATGCCCTTAATAGTTGAAATATGTCGTCTATCGACACCTCCGGTATTTTCAAAATTAATTGGAATTACATTTAGAGGAATATTAGGGAAAAAGTCAATGAAGACTTTTGGTTTAAATTTTCGCGTGGGAATCAGTATGGTATTTTTTGTGTATATTTTACATTTGGGGTTGATACTTATTTTCCCTATGTTGTTTAATGTTACTCTTTTAGGTTGTATTTCGTTTTCGCATGGTATTGTAATGGCTTCGTTTTGAACTACGAACAGCCATGTATTTTCGCCTGCTAGTCTGTGCCAGACTGTGGGTTTTGAAAGGAGAATTTTTTTGTTGCAATTATTGGGTATACTAGGTGTACTATTGAAAAGATTTTGCTCACAATTTTGCAATTGGGGTGTTCGTTTGGACAAACGAAAGCGTTTTCCAGAACTATACATTTTGTCAGCTGATGTTCCCCGAATGAAATAAAATTCTTTTGCGTTTTGTCCACTGCTAAGTAGGCTGATTCAGCTTCGATTATAATCACTTGATCCTGGGTTAACTGCATAGGTAGTGGTATGACTTCATAGATCATAAATCTCATCCCATTTGTGACGGGTATTTCGACAGAAAAAATTAATGTGTCATCCACACTTATCACTGTAACCGTAGCTAATTTGAAAAAATCTGATATACTATTGGTAGTTATTTCTAACGGAAATTCGGAATTTGGCGGTAATTTGCTTTTAATATCACTCATTTGTTGTGTGATGGTTTTCGGACTCATTATACTACTGTGGATATGTCCGACCGTTGCATAGTTAACAATGTCTACCAAATTTTCTACCTCTATCGAAAGAAGGCTAGAAACTTCAGAGGCTTGCACATCGACGTGGGAAAGTAGTTGTGAAGTTCAAGCAAAGGGTTCAAGCTCTAAGAAGACTACATTGAACAGTGCAACAAAAAGGGCACTTATTTCTGCAAATACCAAGTCGGCACGTCCATGTCCTTGTTGTTCCGAGAGTCATAGGCTGTTCATGTGTGAGCAATTTAAAGGCCTTTCGGTATCGGAACGTCTAAACATGGTGAGGACGTCCCAGCTATGTTTCAACTGCTTAGCACCATTTCATACTTCGGAAAATTGTAAATCAAAGTATACGTGCTTAAAATGTAAACAGAAGCACAACACGCTCCAGCATCATGAGAAGCATACGACTATCGCCAGCAACAACAGGAATAACGACCAATTTGGCGATAACACTCCTACTACATCAGCGCAACACTCAAGTAACATAGCAGCCCTTGCCACCGCAGGAGGAGGTCATGTATTCCTTTCCACAGCATCTATCCTGGTTGCAGACAACAGCGGTTAATTAAGGAAATGTCGCGTTATACTGGATAACGGATCGCAAATGAATTTTGTGTCCAAAAATTTCGCCAAGTTGTTGCAACTTCCACGTCATAAAACAATGGTGCCGATAAGTGGAATTGGAGCCGGTCAGATACAGTCAGTATCTTGTATATCCGTTAAAGTAACATCTCGTGTAAAACAGTTTGATGTAGATTTGGTTTGTCATGTATTGCCAGTAGTGGTTGATGCCTTACGTAATTGTCCAAAACCAGCAAGCGGATGGGACATACCAGAAGACCTGAGAGCGAAGCTGGCTGATCCCTTCTTTGACGTTTCGGGAAAGGTTGACCTACTTATCGGCGGTGGAACATTCTTCGATCTATTCGAGCCAAAAAGAGTTCGGTTGCCATTTAGAGGTGTCTGCTTGCAAGATTCAAAGTTTGGTTGGGTAGTTACAGGAGAAATTGGCACTACCTCGCTTTTAGCTACATGCTCTATTGGACAAGCATGTGAGGACAAATTTAGAATTCTATGTAAGGATGAGCTTGAGGCATACGGAGCATCATCCAAGTCCAATAAGAAATGCATTGAAGAGCAGAGAGCTCTAAAGCATTTTGAGGAAACCGCGAATCGAGACAAGACGGGCCGGTTTGTGCTACGACTTCCATTGAAACCTGAAAAATGTAAACTTGGAAGCACGCTAGAAATGGCCACCACTAGATTCCTGAGTGTTGAGCGAAGGCTTCAGAAGGATGAAGAACTGAAGATGCAATATATAAGTTTCATGGAGGAATATTTGAAAATGGGCCACATGAAAAAGGTGTGTCAAGAGTTAAATCCACCTGAATATGTTTTCTATCTTCCCCACCATCCAATAATTAAGTTGTCAAGCCTCACAACGAAACTGCGAGTCGTTTTTGACGCATCAGCTAAGAGCTCTTCGAACATATCGCTGAATGATGTTCTTATGTGTGGGCCGACAGTCCAAGAGGACCTGTTTTCAATTTTGGTAAGATTTCGCAGATATCAGTTTGTTATAACAGCAGATATAGAAAAAATGTTTAGGCAAATAAATGTAGCTTCGGAGGATCAAGATTTTCAGAGAATAGTTTGGCGGTCGCAACCAGATGAAGCGCTACAAATCTATCGCCTCACCACTGTGACCTACAGGACGACAGCAGCATCATTCATGGCCACCAATTGTTTAATATCGTTAGCGGAAGGTGCAAGAGAAAGTCATCCAAAGGTTTCAAGAATCATACAACTTCTATATGGACGAATTAATGACCGGCGCCGATACAACTGAAGAGTGTTGTCAGCTGCAGCAACAAATTAATATGATCCTTGATTCAGCGAAATTGCCTCTACGAAAATGGTGCTCAAATTCGCGTAGTGTTCTGAAGCATATCGGAAATTCAAACACTGATCCACTATTTGCATTACAAATTAATGCAGACGATGTAGTTAAGTCTTAAGGATTAAGTTGGAAGCCAGAACTGGACGAATTTCATTTCACGGTCAAAAACAACACCACAAGAATTAAAGCAACAAAAAGGATGTTACTATCCCATCTCAACAAGATATTTGATCCACTCGGTTTCTTAGCTCCAGTGTTAGTGCGAGGGAAGATATTTTTACAGCAATTGTGGCAATTAAAAATCGATTGGGACAAACCTCTAGATGCAGATCTAACAAGAAGATGGGACTGTTTCTACAAGGGTCTTAACGAGCTGAGCCGTATTCCTATTCCAAGAAAATGTATACCAAGTCTTAGTTATGAGGTGCAATTGCATGGTTTTTGCGACGCTTCCGAAGAGGCCTTCGGAGCGGCAATTTATGTGCGAAGTAAGAATCAAATAGGAAATTGGACAGCTAGATTATTATGTTCAAAAACACGGGTCGCTCCATTAAAGGGATCTACGATACCACGACTAGAGCTATGTGGAGCGCTCACCCTTGCCCAACTGGCCAAAAAGACAGCTGAAGCATGGGAGTTAGAAAGCAGCAGTATTTACTTATGGACAGATTCGATGGTCGTCATCGGATGGCTCAACAGTGAAACATGTAGGCTAAAAACATATGTAGCAAACCGTGTTGATCAAATTCTCGAGATCACTAACCCTAAACAGTGGAGGCACGTCAAAACTGACGAGAACCCGGCAGATGCTCTATTAAGAGGGTTGACTCCAAAGCAATTGCAATATTGTGAACAGTGGTGGCAAGGTCCAAATTGGTTGTCCGAGGATTCAGGCGATTGGTTAAGAGCGTCCATTTTATTGACAAATGAAGAGTCGCTGCCCGAAAAAAAACCTATTCGTCTAGCATTGATCGCAGTGGAGCCCACGAGAGACCTACTGAATTATTTCTCAGTCTGGCATAAGTTAGTTCGAGCAGCTGCCTGGTTATTAAAGTTCATTGAGTTTAGAAGATCGAAAAACGCCGGTGCATTATCAAATTATCTTGATGTAGCAGATTTAAGAAGGGCTGAAAATGGATTAGTTAAGCGAGCACAGCTGGACAAGTTCAGAGAAGAGCTTCATGCATTGAAAGCAGGAAAAGAAGTCTCACGCAGCAGCAAACTGAAGTCTTTGTACCCGCTACTTCGAGACGACAATTTGATCTTAGTGGGAGGCAGACTAAACCACGCAAAATTGACTGAAGAACAAAGGCACCCAATGATTTTGCCATCAGATCACAAGGTAACTAGATTAATTTTTGAAGATACGCATAAAAGGCTTCTACAACAACTATTAGCAAGTGTAAGGCAGCGGTACTGGCCTTTGAGAGGAAGAGTCATGGTCCGCTCCGTAACAACAAGATGTGTCACATGCATCCGTGCAAGACCCACATTCTCGCCCCCTCTTATGGCAGCATTACCGAAGGCACGAGTACGCCCTTCCAGACCATTCACTGTGAGTGGGGTTGATTTTGCAGGTCCGCTAGTTGTTCGCAGTGGAATTCGGCGCATCACTGGCGTAAAGACATGGGTGGCGGTTTTTATATGCTTTTCCACCAGAGCAATACATTTGGAAGCTGTAGTGGGTTTAACAAGTGGAGCCTTTATAGCAGCACTACGTCGCTTTATGTCATGGCGTGGAAAGTGTTCAACAATATACAGTGACAACGGAACAAACTTTGTTGGGGCTCAGAAAGAATTAAATTCATATATTCAGAATTGTGACTCACAGTTGGCTCGTGAAGGGATCGAGTGGAAGTTCAACCCTCCGTCAGCTCCACATTTTGGAGGTCTCTGGGAGAGCGCTGTTAAGAGCACCAAATACCATTTGAATCGTATATTAAAGGACAGCCGTCTTAATTTGGAAGAGCTAAACACGTTATTATGTCAAATAGAAAGCTGTGTAAATTCAAGGCCAATAACTCCACTAAATAGCGATCCTTCAGAGCCAGAAGCTCTGACTCCAGGGCATTTCTTAGTAGGGGGGCCATTACTATTGCTCCCAGAGCCGAACACAGATAGTGGTCCGATAGAACATTTACGCCGCTGGAAGTATGTGCAAGCATTGATGAAAGACTTCTGGAATCGCTGGTATAAAGAATATTTACCACAACTTCAGGTACGAGGAAGATGGGTAGCAAGAAAGGCAACTTTGCGAGTAGGAGATGTAGTTATAATTAAGGAGGACTGCACTCCGCCCAGCAAATGGAAACTAGGCATTATAACAACTGTGCACCCAGGGAAGGACGAGGTGGTACGTGTAGTAACAGTTCGCACATCGAACGGTACTGAATTAAAAAGGCCTGTGGTTAAATTATGTAGGTTACCTGTGCTAGAAAATACACCAGTTGTTGAAAAAGATGATTTTCAACGGGGGGAGGATGTCGCCGCCACGACGGTAGATGAGCCGTAGGCACACCGCAACGACCGACACACACACACACACACACACAACACCGTCGCATATAATTGTTTTTATTTTTGTATTAATTGTGTGATTGTGAATTTTTTTTTTTTTTTTTATTCAAAAACCATCATAAATTACATAGGATACAAAAATATTACGTTAGGTTACATGGTTATCTATCTCTTTTAAGCTTTTAGCTTGTGTTAGAGATAGAGAGTAATAATATTTAATTAATTAAGAACTATATACATTAAATTATATGAGTAGCACAGTAAGTGATGAATGAACAATAGAAGTACCTAATGAGAAAAAATAAAAATAAAAAAAAGATTAATACAGATAAATAAATATTTTTAACAATAGAAAAATTGTAAGAATGAGAGATGATATTAAATATTACATATAAGATATAACATATAAAATATAGAATATAAAAAAAAAGAAAAAATGATAAATTAAAATAACAAAATATATAAAATATAAAATATAGCAAAGGATATGAGAAAGTTAGGTTAATTGAGAAATTAGCCAATGATAAACAATTTTTTTAACATTAATTTTGGAACAGTGAATATTTTTTTATATTGACATGGCATACCGTTAAAATACACTGGGCCCAAATAATTTACAAAAGATTGACCAAAAGATTTATTCGAATATTTGACAGGTATATTATACCGTGTTATTTCTCTTTTACCTTCCAACAATTTGTTATCTTTATCTTGAGTGAACCTTTTTAGAGTGAACAAAATGGCAATTTTTTTATATAGAAATTTGGTTGGTAAAACACCCAGTTCCTTGTAATTTTGATTCGTAGAACCTTGCAGAGAGTACTTGTTTAAGCAAATTCTTATAATGTTATTCTGGTTAACTTGCAATTTGTATAAAACAGTATCACTTAAACCACCCCATACTAACATACCATATTGTAATATCGATTGGTACAGAGCAAAATAAATAACCCGCATTGTTTGC
This sequence comes from Metopolophium dirhodum, assembly GCF_019925205.1. NCBI lineage: Eukaryota > Metazoa > Arthropoda > Insecta > Hemiptera > Aphididae > Metopolophium > Metopolophium dirhodum. The sequence continues at coordinate 14,982,648 of NC_083560.1, read as the reverse complement.
TTGGGAACTAAACCCCTTAATTTGTAGAATCTATAGGTTATAGAGCGTAACTTTCCAACTAGGTTTTGAATGTGAAGATTCCATCTTAAGTTTTCATCAAATATGATACCTAGATATCGAGTACTAGTAACTTCTTTGATAACAATACATTTATTTATGTTATTACAACTGTTACCATCAACGCATCTATGAATTGTTATAGGTTTAAGATTTGGAAAACTTTTATAAACTGAAAACGTCATAAACATTGTTTTTTCTTCGTTGAGTGTTAAATTTCTGTCACATAGACATTGATAAACTTTACTTAACCCAGCAGTCGCTTTTTCATGAGCCCCATCCCATGACTTATCGGTAAAAAGTAGGCAGGTATCGTCAGCATATGAAACAACTAATCCATCCAGACTTAAATCACTAACCAAGTTTATGTATAATAAAAATAAAATTGGACCTAATACACTACCCTGAGGGACTCCGTATTCAACGACACCGTCATGACCTATTATATTATTTATTACAACCATTTGTTTTCGATTGAACAAGTAACTTTCAAACCATTTTAAGCTAAGATTATTAATTCCAAAAGTGGGTAATATGTGAAGTAAAATTTTGTGGTTCACAGTGTCAAATGCTTTTTTTAAGTCCAAGAATATAGCAATCACCTTGTTACTGTTGTCTAACTCATTAAAAATAAATTGGGTCGTACTAAATAGAGCATCCTCTGTGCCAATACCTGGTCTAAATCCATATTGATTTTTAGATAACAGTTTGTTTTTCTCTAGGAATGAGATAAGTCTAATTTTAATTATTTTTTCAAGTATTTTGGCAAAATTATTAAGTAAAGATATTGGTCTATAATTATTTAGATTTTTGCGGTCTCCAGCTTTAAAAATTGGTTTAATAACTGCTACTTTAAGATTGTCTGGAAAAATACTTTGCTGTATACATAAGTTATATATATATACTAGTGGGTTCACTATAAGTTCGGTAATACATTTTAATAATTTGATTGTTATCATGTCTATACCTGCAGCTGTATCATCTTTGCAATTTTTTATTATGTTGATAACATCAGTATTTGTTATTTTTTTAGAAAAAAGATTATCGAAAGAAAGTTCATTATCCCGATGTAAGGCATAATTTTTCGCCGAATAATTAAAGCTCTCAGCTAATTTCTTTCCCATATTGATAAAAAATGTATTAAAAATATTTGACACCGCCAACGGATCATTGTTAACATCATATTTTTGTTCGTTAAAGATAACATTTTTAATGTCATCTTTATTACTATTAATTTTAGAGCCAGAAATTTCATTAATGAGTTTCCAAGTTAATTTAGGATTGTCTGAGACGTTCTTAAATTTTTTCTCATAAAAGGTTTTTTTTGCCATTCTCAAAATTTTTGTATAGTTGTTTTTATATTTTTTATAGTGTAGAGCTAGTTTAGTATTATTTGGAGTTGTTCTAAGTTTTAGAGATAAGGACTGTTTATGGCGGGTAGAGCAAAGCAAACCAGCTGACATCCATTCTTTTAATCGGAAATTTTTTGAAGTAATTTTTTTAGAAGTAGTTGATTTATTGATATAAGTAGAAATTATTTTCATAAACTCGGAAAAACACTCATTTGCATTGTTTTTGTTATACACTTCCTTCCATTTTTCATCAAATAAAAGTTTTCTCATTTTATCATGATCAATGATAGAAATCATTTTACTTTTATTTGTCAAATCAGTAGTAGTTATAGGTATTGCAACGCAAGTTGTGAAATGATCGGTTATGTCTGTTTGTAATATACCTGCGTTTATCTGGGTAATTAAGTGTTCTTCATTGTGAACAAATATATGATCAAGACATGCATGTTTTTGCCCGCTGGGTAACCTTGTATATAAATTTATGAAAGACGAAAACCCGTTTTGTGACAATAAATTAAGATAATCATTATTTAGAGCATTGTCCCCAATTATATTTATGTTCATGTCACCGATAAGCACAGTGTAATTACCTTTTATTTTATTTTCTATTATAACTTTATTGACCGTATCATTGAAAACATTAATATCAGTTGAGGGTGACCTATATATATATAATAAAATAATTGGTGTACCTAAATTAGTAAGAGTTAGTTTAACAATATTTGTTTCGACAAAATCATATTCAAAAAAGTCTACACTGTAATTAGATCTAACAAAAACGAAAATGCCATCATTTTGGTTCCTTTTTATTGTAGAGAAAAATAATTTATATCCTTCAATAGTAAAAACATTTTGATCCAAAGTATTATGCCAAGTTTCAGTCAATATAATTACATCTATTTTAACACTATTTGGATCATTTTCTAAAAAAAGCGTAAGTTCATCAAAGTTTGAGTTACACTCCTAATATTACAACACAGAATGTTTACGTACCTGTTGTTTATATTGTTATTAACATGCCAAAATTCCGTAAAAGATTCATAGTAGTTTGTTTTGTAGCTAAGATATCCATTAATAATTAAAGAATTCTCCATTTATTATGAAAAATTAAGTTTTTACATTAAAATATTAAAAAAAAAAAAAAAAAAAGAAACTAAACTAATTTAGATAAAGAGTGCTCATCATTTATAATAACGGCTTTGCTATTTTCATTTTTTTTAATAAAAATTTTCGAATCTCTAAACCAAACAAATTTGTACCCTGTATCACGAGCAAATTTGAATTATTATATAACATTACGTAGATTATAAGTTAATTACCGCCGCCGCCGCACCGGCTGCGCAATCATTTTAACACGGTTGTCCAGTCTACCAGTCCGTTAACAAGTGTGTGCGGAATCGGTACGTGCGCTAATCGCCGTAAATTTATATTTTTTGTAAATGTTTTAAGGCTCAAATAGCCAAAATTCTATTTATTATTGTGTGTGCGCAAATCGCCACTATATTTTTATTTGTAAGGCGCTAATCGCCATCGTTATTATTGTGATTATAATATTATTGTTTCGACTCATTGTGGGTGCTGTTTTTTATTATTAATTATTATATTTGTATCCATCATTATTATAGTTATTATAGGTATCGGCTGGCCAGCAGATCACCGACAACTGTGAGTTATTTATTATATATTATTAATGCTATTATATTGTATCTATTCTATTAGGCTAGAAGAGCCATTTATTATTATATTTTACAAAGTTATGTTGCTGTAATATTATTATTTTTATATTCTACGTATTGGTCGTAAGGATATATATATATATATATATTATTATTCTGTTGCGCCACAAGGGCCATATTTATATTATACCTTGTTTCTGCTTTACCATAAGGTCTGAGCGTTCATGTTATATTTTATTCTGTACCTTTATCGACTAGGCTAGAAGGGCTAGGTATAATATTATTACATATGTTTTTATACTTTTCGTTATTTTTGATGCTACTATTATTTTAATAAAATATACAGAAACTCATGCAACCTTAATTACCAACAATCGTGTTACCATTATTTTATTATCTACTATTAGTTTTAAACACACGCACTACATACAGATACATCTACACACCCACCACACACTGGCACTCTCTAGTTTTGCTCGGCGACCCCGTTCACCTCTATTGAGTCACTATACAGATATACACACGTACACAGGTCGGTCGGTGTGAGTGCGAATTATTTCTGGAGACCGGGCAACACGCTCTATTATTGTACCGTTCCCGGCGCAAACAACACCCAAAATGAAGAAAAATCGTCAATTATTGAAAGATTTAATAGGACATTAAACAGTAAAATGAGATTACATTTTGAAGTTCCAAATTCTAAAAAATGGATTAAAATTTTACAAAGTTTAATAGATGAATATAATTTCAAAGACATACATCGATCTATTGGTATGAGACCTTGTGAAGTAAATAAATCTAACGAAGATGTTGTTTTTCACAAATTATTTTCTACAAAAAACAAACCTAAACCAAAAATTAAATTTAGTGTAGGTGATAGAGTAAGAATATCAGCTTCTCAAAAAACATTTGGTAATAAATTTATTAATAATTGGACAAAAGAAATATTTATAGTTAATGAAATTTTAAACACAAATCCTATTACCTATAAAATTATAGATTTAAACAATGAAGAGATTATAGGGAGTTTTTATAACCAAGAGTTACAAAAAACAAAATTTTAATTGATATTTTTAATAGAAATTATTCTATTAAAAAATTGAATGTAAAAAAAAATAATAAAGAATGGATGGATTAAATAAAATTGAACCTTTAATTAAAGAAAATTATAACAATAATAAAATGGATGTATTAAATAAAAAAATATATCCTGCTAAGACTTGTTATAAATGTAATTTAACAGTTAAATACAGCAGTTGGTCTACTCATTTAAAATCTTATAATCATCAACAAAATGATATAGATCAAACAGTTTTACCTTTTAAATTTAATAAAACATACAAGGGTATACCAATTAATCAATATAGACTAAAAAATTTTAATTATTTGAAATTAATGCAAAATAATATAAAAAAAAGTATAAAAAAAAATAAATGTTATGTGAAATTTTGTGCTTTTGAATACTATGAAAATTCTGAGAATGTTAAATATAATCTAAATGAAATTCCAATTGATGGAAATATTTTCATTATTAGTCAAGGAGATGTTTATTTTGGAAATGGAAAGCCTTATGTTTCTAAGCTATTACATTCACCAACTTGGTTAGAACTTTGTAAAATAGCTAATGAGTAAATTATTACAACAGGTGATTATACTCACCATTTTCTAGATGATATTAAGTTTATTCAAGATTTAGGAAATATTAAAATATATGAATTTAGTATGGGATCTTAATATTATTTAAATGTTATTTTTAATAAAAATTATTTTTATTAAAAAATGAATGTAAAAAAAAAAAATGATATTCTATATAATAAATGGAACATATAAATAAAATTGAATCTTTTGTTAAAAGAAATGTTAACAATAATAAAATGGATAGCAAAACTTGTGATAAGTGTAACTTAACAGTTAGGTAGTTACAAAATTTGGTCTAGACATTTGAAATCTATTCGTCATCAAAACAATGATCCAGATCAAACAATTATGCCTCGATTTAGACGAACATACAGAGGTACAACAACAACAAATGTAAGAACAAGACAAGAGAGAATACAAAGACCTGCAGATAAAACTTGTGATATTTGTAATTTAACAGTTAAATACAACAGTTGGTCTAAACATTTGCAGTCTATTCGTCATCAAAATAATGGTATAAGACCAAGAATATCAAGAGAGATAATACCCAAACCACATAGAGTTTTTAATTTTAGTGAAAAAATGTTTGAAAAAAACAACACGATTCGACCTATTTTAAAAAATGAAGAAACAGCATTTCAAAATAGATTAAAAACTTATATTATTAAAAATAATATGGGTATTAAAGATATACAAATATTTTTAAATCGTTTAGATAATCCAGTAATAGGACGACTTAAACAAGAATTAAAAATAAAAAAAATAAAAAAAAACAAATTTAAAAGTAAATATTTGGTTGTGTGCTATATATAAGAGAGGTACTAATAAAGAAAATATGGAATATGAGGAAAAAAGTTTTAAAACACTAAATAAAATTTTAATAAAAAATTCTAACTTAAATGATTTTTATACAAATACAAAAATTAAAATTGTAAAAGAAGATGAAGATTTTATAATGAAAAAATCTCAATAGAGACTTCATTAAATTTTAAGTTTGGGAATAAATATAAATAAATATTTTCCTTTTAGGGGTTCTTCATATATTCCATTACCTAAACATATTGGATATAAAAAAGCTATTATAAATGTTCAAAATAAAGATGATAAATGTTTTATTTGGGCAATACTCTCTGCTTTACACCCTGTTGAAGAACATGGAGAAAGAGTAACTAAATATAAAAAATGGGAACATGAATTTGATAAAGAATTTAAAGATATTGAATTTCCAATAAAAATCACAGACGTTCCGAAATTTGTTTAAAGAACAAAAGATATTAATATTTTTTGTTTATATAACAAAGTAATAATTGTACCTTTTAGAAATAAATGAAATCGAAAAAACTAATCATATAGATTTATTATATTTGACAGTGGATGATAAGGATAATAAAGGACATTATTGTTGGATTAAAGATTTATGGAAACTAGTAGGTAAACAACAAACTAAAAATACTAAAAAAAGATTTTTGTGTAAAATGTGTTTAATTAGTTTTGGTACAGAAAATATGTTAAATGACCATAAACATTATTGTACTAATAATAAAGCAGCTAAAATAATTCTACCAGAACCCTATAATAAAACTTTAGAATTTGAAAATTATAATCATTCATTAAGAGTCCCTTTTATGATTTATGCTGACTTTGAATGTACACTTCAACCAATATATACTTGTCAACCAAATGATACAGAGTCTTTTACAAAATGTTATCAGAAACATATACCTAATAATTTTTGTTATTATATTAAATATAGTAATGGTGATTATAAACCTCCTGTAGAATATTCTGGTCCAAACGTAGCTCAAGTATTTTATGAATGTATGAAAGATGAAGAAATACTTATTTCTGAATTATATGACAAAATAGTTCCTATGAAATCATTGAATGCAGAACAATTAAATAATTATTATAATAAATCTGATAAATGTCATATTTGTGAAAGATATTTATCAGATTTACCTCCAATGTTAGAGAATAAATTTAAAATAATTAAAGACACTATTGAATATTATAAAAATACTGATGATGTTAAAAATTTTAAATTGTATGAAGATAAACTTAAAATAACTAAAGACACTATTGATTATAATAAAAATACTGATGATGTTAAAAAAATTAAATTGTATGAAGATAAACTTAAAATAATTAAAGACGCTATTGAATATTATAAATTATTAAATATTATAAAATATTGTAAATTTAACAAATTTATTTTGAAACAAAAAAGTAAAATAAAAAATCTTATAAAACAAGTTCTTCGTCCTCAAACGGTTAAATTGTATGAAGATAAACTTAAAATAATTAAAGACGATATTGAATCTTATAAAAATACTGATGATGTTAAAAAATTAAAATTGCATGAAGATAAACTTAAAAACGAAATAGAAAATAAAAATAAAAATATGAGAAAAGTTCGGGATCATGACCACTTAACTGGAGAATATAGAGGAGCAGCACATTCTATATGTAATCTTAATTACCAAAATCCTCGTTTTATTCCAATTGTTTTTCATAATCTTTCAGGTTATGATGCCCATCTATTTATAAAAGAATTTGGGAACGATAATGAAAGAATAAAAGTAATCGCAGATAATGAGGAAAAATATATTTCTTTTTCAAAAGTGATATCACGTGTAGTAACTAGGAATGGTAAAAACATAAAATTATCTACAGAATTAAGATTTCTAGATTCATTCAAATTTTTACCTAGTTCTTTAGAAAAGTTAACAAATAATTTAAGAAATTATTCAAAATTAAATTTAAAGAACTTAGTAAATATTTTCCTGAAGAACATTTAGATTTAGTTACTAGAAAGTTAGCTTATCCCTATGAGTATATGGATTGTGAAGAAAAACTCAATGAAACATGTTTACCTCCTATTGAAAAATTGTATAGTTCTCTCACTGATAAAAATATAACTAAAAAAGAATATGAAAACTCACAAAAAATTTGGAAAGTTTTTAATATACAAAATATGCGTGAATTCACTAGTTTATATAATACCATCGATGTTTTATTGTTAACAGATATAATAGAAAATTTTAGAGACATTTCTTTAAAAAATTATAAATTAGATCCTATGTGGTATTACACAACACCAGGATTTGCGTGGAATAGTATGTTAAGAATGACAAAAGTAAAATTAGATTTATTAACAGATGTCGATCAATTGTTGATGTTTGAAAATGGAATAAGAGGTGGTTTATCTCAATGTAGTCAAAGGTATTCAAAAGCAAACAATAAATACATGGGAGATATATTTAAAAAAAAAGAGGAATCAATATTTTTAGAATACTTGGATGCAAATAATCTTTATGGGTGGGCAATGAGTAAATATTTACCTACTGGAGATTTCAAATGGGTTGATAATCTGAATGATTTTAATGTAATGAATATTTCTGATGAATCATGTAAAGGTTATATTTTAGAAGTCGATTTAACTTACCCTAAAGAACTTCATGATCTACATTCAGATTTCCCTTTAGCACCGGAAAGACGTTTTGATGACAAAAAACTCCCAAAATTATTAACAACTTTGTATGACAAGAAAAAATATATGATACATTATGAAACACTAAAATTATATATTAATTTAGGTTTAAAAATAGAGAAAATTCACAGAGTGTTAGAGTTTAGTCAATCTCCTTGGTTAAAAGTGTATATTAATTTTAATACTAATCTCAGATCAGAAGCTAAGAATGAGTTTGAAAAAGAATATTTCAAATTAATGAACAACAGTGTTTATGGACGTACTATGATGAATGTTCGAAATCATGTTGATATAAGATTATGTTCTAATGCAGTCCAACTAGAAAAATTAATTGCAAAACCAAATTTTGATCGAAGAACAATTTTTACAGAAAATTTAGCTGCAGTACATATGAAAAGATGTGAAATAACTTTCAAACAACCAATATATTTAGGAATGTGTATTTTAGATTTATCTAAAATGTTAATGTATGAATTTTATTATAATATTATAAAGAAAAAATATGGAAATAGAGTTAGATTGTTATATACAGATACAGATTCACTTATATTAGAAATAAAAACTAATGATTTTTATCAAGATATGAAAATTATGTTAGATCATTTTGACACTTCAGATTATCCAAAAGATAATATTTATGGTTTACCTTTAGTTAACAAAAAAGTCTTAGGCAAGTTCAAAGACGAATTGAATGGAAAAATTATGACTGAATTTATAGGTTTAAGATCCAAATTATATTCAAATCGAATCTTAGATACTGAAAAAGAAATTAAAAAAGCTAAAGGTGTTAAAAAAAATGTTGTAGAAAATAAAATATGTTTTAATGATTTTGAAAATTGTTTACTAACAAAAAAATCAAAATACATTAAACAAAATTTATTTAGAACTAAGAAACATGATATTTTTACTGTAGAACAAAACAAAAAAGCTTTAAGTGTTTATGATGATAAAAGATTTATTTTGAAAAATTGTATTGATACATTAGCTTGGGGACATCATAAAATAAATATAGATAGAAATGATTTTGTAAACCATCTCAATGCACTAATTAGAAATCAAAATCAAAAAGATTAGAAAAATATTTGATATTTAACGCGTTTAAATATATAAGTTTTTAATACATTTTTTTCATTTAGATTTTTATTTAAAATAGAACAATTCTATTGAAAAATATTTTTAAGAAATATTACATTTGCAATTTAATTAATTAATTTAATAAGTTTTGCGGAAAATATTTTTATTATTTTTGCATTTCAATTTTCTGATCTTTTTGCATATTGTTTTCTTTGTGATCTTTTATTGATATTTTATGCACTGTCCCAGGACATACATTTATATACTACTCACACTACAGAAATAGTAGAAGGTATAGAAAACAGTGTTAGGAGAAATCTTTTGCGAACACTTAGTCAAACAGAAGGGTTAAGTAAAGTTCTTACTCCACAGAAAAGTGAAAAACAAAAATTAGCGGGTAGGTTGAGTTCTAGATCTGATCCAGGAGTAGTGCATGTTCAGTTAGCATCAATAACAAAAAAACGAGTAGCGAACGCAGAATATACAATGAATTTGGACAAAGCAATTTCTATGATACCGATCTGCACGGGTAAAAAAGATGTAGCCCAATTTATAAATACATGCGATATAGCACTAAAAGACATAAGACATTGAGGAGAAAGACAAACCACTGTTATTAAAAATAATAACTTCAAAGTGAACAGGGAACGGTTTGGAAGTAACGAAATATAGGAATTTAGAAACCTGGGAATCAATTAAATCGATTTTAGAGGGAGCATTCGAACATAAAATTTCGGAAAGAGATTTATCAATAGGTTTAAATACAGCACGCATGGCAAAAAGCGGAAAATGTAGCAAAATTCGCGAATAAAATCGAAGAATTATATTATAAAATATGTGCAGCTAGTATAGTAGGTTTAAAACCAGCGGAAGCACTTACGGTCAAAAACCAAACCAAAAAACAAGCTATGATTATATTTATGACAGGATTACCACATCATTTATATATAGTACTTAACGCTCAAAATCCGACTTCATTAGAAGACTGTATTAAGTTAGCTCTAGAGGAAGAATTAGAATATAATTCTAAAATAATAATCGAATTTTTACAGGAAAATGTAGAAAAACAAAATTTTAATGGGGCTTTGCTTTTCCCAAGCATTGGGGACGAAGCGAAACAGCAAAACGGTTGTAAACGCCGGTACCGATCCTACGAATTGTGCGGTTGTTGGCAACGACTTGTGTTAAGTGTTGAAGGCTGGAGCGGGGACAGGTCAATCAATATGTACAGTATAATCAAAAGTTTAGGGTCGGAAACACGTATATTTGCAATAAATAAATAATTCAATTAACGGGCGCCCAAAATAGTAATATAAACTTAACACTAAATACCACAGCTGGTGAACAATAATTATAATATATATACAGCCCACTGACACGTGGGACCAAAACAAATGATAGACCTGACTATGACTACGGCTATTGCGTGGAAAACACTCGCGATCACGCGGAGGGTAACAAAACACGCGCACGTGGTCACACGCAAATTTTTATTTTACTCGATGTAAATAGGTACGTATCGCGACAACGATAATAACGCGAAAACGTACTTCAGTAATAGGTACTAGGTATCGATCGTGGCCGCTGATCACAGCTCGGGCCCTCTTGCACCTCACGTTCACACGAGGTATTACGACACACGGGAACGATAGCGTGGACGTTGCGCTACGTTCAGCCGTTGGAAAAAGACAAAAAACCACTAAGTTCGCGACGGCCCGCGGCCGATGACCAGCTCGCCGGCCGTTGACGGCGGTGCAGTAACTTCGGAGGGGGAACTCGTCGCGCGGAGCTTCGACATCTCGCGTGACTTGGAGCGTCCATGATTTTGGCGGCGACCCCGTTCCGCGTTCGAAGAACGATAATGGTAAAAATCAAGTTTTTAATCGTAATGGAAATGGAAATCAATATCAAAATAATAGAAATAATAATTTTAATAATCGTAATGGTTATAATAACGGATATCAAAAATTCAACAAAAATATTAATCGCGGCGGAAACAATAGTTTTAGTAATCGTGGTGGGTATGATAATTTTAATAATCGTAGCGGATATAATAATAATAGTAATTATAGACAAAATTATAACAATAATAATAATTATCAGAGAAATAATAATAATCAGAGTGGAGTAGCACTAGATGTTACACGTGTGGAAAGTCTAATCATTACGCCCGGGAGTGCTGGCAGACGGTCGATCGTCCAAACGGAAACGGACGGGCGAACACAAACGATAACAACCGTAACAGCGCCACGCGTAATACTGCCAGGGATGGGCAAGATACTCAAAAATCAGTATCGAGATAGTAGATACTAGATACCTGGATTTAGAGAATCGAGATACTAGATACTCGGTACTTGGCTCTAGAGTATCGCGATACTAGATACTCGATACTTGGCTTTGGACTATCGCGATACAAGATACTCGATACTCGATACTCAATACATTTTAATAAAATTAGTCACTGGATTTTTAAAAATTATGTTTATTATTGTGGGTACGGCCACTTCATTAAGTAATTAGAATGAAAAATAAAATAAAAAACATTGACACTTTCAATAGTATACATTAAAAAAATTGCAATAGTAATAGTAACATAACATCATTCATTTATATAGTTAATTTATCTTTGTTTCCTTTTAAAAATACAAGTTTTTCAAAGGTTATATCGGATAATTTATTTCTGGTAGGATTATTAATAAATCCTGCCATGGAAAACATTCGTTCTACGGGTGCTGAGGAGCATAAGCTGGTATTAAATCTAATAAAAAGTTTTTTTATAATTGGATAATTGTTTAAAATATTTAACGATTTAGCCTTATCATTAAAAAAAGTAACTACTTCCAGATCAGCTTTTTTAATGGTTTTAGATTCTGGTTGCGATGAATAAACAATAAAATTGTCATCATCTTCATCGCTAGAATTTGAGTTATTAGTTATATCATTATTAAAAATATTTTCTGCAGCATTTATACATAGGTTTTGAATTCTATTTTTTTCGTGGTCATATTCATTAGAGATCCATCTTAATTTATAACATGGATGAAAACAAGTTGCTAAAATAGCTTCATTTATACTGGGAGATAATTCAAAAAAATCGCTAAATCGTTTTATTAAAGAAATGGTGTTATCATATTAGCTAAATGGCGAAAATTTTTTTCTTTTAACATTTCTAGTCTAGTTTTAAGTGAATATAATGTGGGTATACATACAATCTGAGTCAGTATAATAAAGGTTAGGTTAGTATAATAAAGGAAAACGATCGTCACATAGTGACTCACAGTCCGCAGAACACCAGGTGTGTAGCTGGCAGTGTTTGTATAAAAATCTAATCTACTAATTTTATCGTGTTCATTACCTACCTTATCGCGAAAGGTGTAGGTACTATTACATAGTAGAAAAATAAGGTACAGTCTTACAGACGTAAAGTCCAATTTAAAGTACGTGTGTAACATAATATTATATTTTATATACAACCATTACACCACTAACTTTTCAAAAGTGGTTTCTGACAAGTAAAAATAATCGTAAACAATTAATTTTTCAAAGTATCGCATTAATGTATCGAGTATCTTTTGATTAAATTAATTCATGAAATACTCGATACATTGACTAAAAATGTATCGCGATACAAGATACTCGATACTTCACATAATTGTATCGAGATACAAGATACAAGATACAAATGTATCTAAGATACGTATCTTAGATACTTGTATCGAAGATACTGCCCAACCCTGAATACTGGAAACAGCAATACTCAAAGAAATAATTCTAGTAGTCAAAATTTACATTACAGTTATGTAATAAGGTGGGACATGAAATTTCAAATTGTTTTACAAAACAGAAAAATGAGAAAAATAACGCAGGGAATTCAAAAATTCGAGAGGGCAGACCCCAAGTGGCGTAAGGTTTGTCCACGAGATAATTAAGTCACCACAACAAAAAGTTACCACATTACAATAAGATTAGTGGAAAACCATATTACTTTAGAATCACCTAGTGTTAGTAACAAGCAAATTAATTATTAGTCGACACAGGTTCAGATTTAAATATAATTAAAATCAATATTTTGAAAGGGGACACGGAAATTAATGAGAAAGAAAAAAACTATTTAAAGGGTATTAATGAAAAAATAGTATCTACAATAGACAAAACAAAAATAAAATTAGTAATAGATAATAAGGAATTTGAAACAGAATTGTTCGTAGTGAATAAAACATTTCCAGTTACGGGAGATGGCATAATACTAACGTCGTTGCATTATTTTTATATACCTATACCTATTATTTTCATATTATTATTTACGTGAAATGAAATAAAATAAAATCACTAAAATTATGTTCGATATAATATTACAATGCCCGCGACTGTCCTTGCATTACCGTATTGCCTCGACAGCCACGGCTGTGAGTAAAACCTTATATTTTTAGTTCCAAAAACACGGCTGAGTGACTGGTTTTAGAGCAAAAAACCTCTTATAAAAGTTGAAGAGAAGAGTTGAATCTGTTAACGTATAGGATTTTGATATTTTAATTAAATATACCAATTATTCACAATTCAAAAAAGTGAAAACAAAAAACAAGAAATGCAAAACGGTTTTATGGATTTTGAAAATGAATTATTGAAAATCGAGTCGTCTAATTTTTTATAAAATATCCACAACAACCCTTTCAAAAACTTTTAAACAAATTTCTATAGTATATATTATTTATTGTATTAAAAATATAAGAATTTATAAAAAATAAAACTTATCTCATTAAATAATAAATATTAGTCTGTCAGCAACATTTTGGATAGTACCTAAGCATGCTTAGATTTTTGAGATTAGCATATTTATTGTTAAAAAACTGAACATAATTGGTACATTTGGGAGGTCAAAATTGAAAATTCCTAGTAGTTTTAGAAAGCATCGAGAAAAAGTACCGACAAATTACGAAAAAACCGCTAAAATTGGGATTTTAATTTCTAACGCTTTGTTTATCACCATACAATAGAATAAAAAAAAAATAATATAAGGACTACGCTAACCACTCAGAATCATTTTTCGTATACAATATTTTATCATTTTATTCAAATATAACACATCTATTACAACTACTGTACAGCAGAGCGGTACCCACAACCAACAAACATCCTGTTTTGGTTGGTTCGGTCGGTGTCTGTTTGTGCTCTTATATCCGGTGATATATCCCCTTCTCCTGTTCCGATCCGATCGCGGGTGGTGCCTAAGGATAGGTTTTTATCTCCTGCTTGTTGCCGTGTGCCATGATTTTAAGTGTCTTTTCTTCGTTTGACCAATCACAGGCTGAGATTGGTCGAAACTGTTTTATCTTGGTTGTTGGTACTGAAAAGAACCGTTTTCGTGTTGTGTGTGGCAAAGTTGTTCCGTAACATTTTTAACTACAAAATCATTATGAAATAATTTGATCATTTTTTTCAAAATTTGAACTATCAATAAGTACTTAGGTATAAAAAAAATGTGTGACTATGTATTATTAATATGTTACAACTGCTATTATAACAATATATCAGGAGCCATTGATATTTATAGTCTATAGAAAAAAAAACTAATAAAATTGAAAACTGACAATGTCTGTTATAAGTTCAAAAACAGTCAATACATTTTTTTAAATTTTATTGTGTATAGAAAATAAAAGTATAACATTCAGTAAAATGTTCATACAGTTCTTCGTTTTTGAATAACAATAAAATAACAAAACCGCTAAAAAACTTAAAAGCTCATAAAAATTTATTTTAATTTGTTTGTAGACATTTTTAGATTCTGAGTGAAACGACGAATGTATTGATTTTACAATAATGTGGTTTTTTTTTTTTTGTCTGTGTACACGACAAGTAGTTGAAATAATGCTTCGATTTTCAACTTCAGTATCTTGTGAGTAAAACCTTATATTTTTAGTTCCAAAAACACGGCTGACTGACTGGTTTTAGAGCAAAAAACCTCTTATAAAAGTTGAAGAGAAGAGTTGAATCTGTTAACATATATGATTAAATTTTTGAAATGTTATTAATTATACCAACTATTCACAAATCAAAAAAGTGAAAACAAAAACCAATAAATGCAAAACGGTTTTATGGATTTTGAAAATGAATTATCGAAAATCGAGTCCTATACGTTAACAGATTCAACTCTTCTCTTCAACTTTTATAAGAGACGGTTGAAACTAAAACTTGAACGTGGCCCAACAATTAAAAAATCTTTTAATAAACTTAGAACAATCACTTTCGCCAATTAAAAATACTAAGCAACCAGTTAATTTAAAATTTGAATCTGAAGAAGTAAATCAAAATAACGAAGCGAGTTTAAAAATAATTAATAACAATTCAAAGGGAGAACATTATCTCCACTTATTACAAAATAAAATAAATACTAATAGCGATATTTATACGGAATTTAAAACGGTTGATAATACAATTAAATTAACTTCCAAAAAAAAAAATGGCGAGACCTCAACAATTTGTACCAAATACTTTAACGGTTCGGGCGATGAATGCGTATTAGAATTTTTCGAGTACTTTAACGTGGTAACTACTGCTCAGAGTGGTCTCCGAAAATAAAATTAACTTACTTCCACTGTAGTTAAAAAATTCTACTTATAAATTATACTAGACATTAACAATTAATAACTTAAATCGGACTTTTGATGGAATAGAACGAATAAAAGGAAAAATTTGCATCACTGGCTAGGAATCGTATTCTAATAAACAAATTACGATTTAAAAATTAAAATCGATAGAAACAATATCGGAGTTCTTAGCAGATATTTTATATTTAATTAGTCAAACTAATTGAACCATTCCTGAGACAGAGAAAATCGATATAATAGGCACTAATACCAGAATACTATAACACCGGGGATCATTGGACACCGGGATGTTATGACAAAAACAATGATAATCCCAATCTAGAAGTGACAGGAGTTACTTTTACATATGATTTTCGTTCTCTTCATAATTCTCTCGCCTTACTAAGGGAAATGAGAATTTTAGAAACAATCAACAAGGTTCCCAAAACCGAGGTAATAAACAATGAAAACGACTTGAAACGCGCCAATTATCCATTGACCGAGGTGCGCGAAGGAAAACACATTTCAGTAAATTTAAACAATCCAAATAGTCATAGCCAATGTAAAAATATAAAAGCTAAACCTTATACAGCATTTCAAAAAGTCGACCAAAATCTACCTCACGACAGTAAAGATTAATGCAAGAAATAATAAATTTTATAATAAAATGTAATTTAAAATATTAAAATATAAAGACAATTTGCAGGTGATCTTACAACAAATTATTTACCACGTTGTAAATAATATAACTGTCGAGAGACCACAATAAATATTTAACAACTACTTAATTTCTGAATATTGTTAAGCAATATCAACGAAGTTAAGTCGTTTGTAAAACTTATCAAAAAAAATGTAATAGTTTTTTAACGATATATTCAATATAATAATTAGTAGTGTAGGTATACAACGCAATTTTTAACGGTTTTGCATTTTTCTGAATAAATAGGTAAATTAGTGAACAACAAAAATATTAATTCAGCACAATTTCATTCATGGGCATATTATATTATAATATTATTGTCGCAGCCGTGACAATATAAGTAGGCTCCGCCACCGACCAGCACACACATACACACACACAGTCGTTATTTTTATAATTTGTATTAAATGTTTATTGTTATGTAATATGCAGATTATAAAGCTCGTTATTGCATGCCGCCGCGTCGGCTGTTTAGTTATGAATTATGATTTTTGCATGGCCGCCGAAGGAGTCCTGTCCGCTCCGCAGTGCTAACGCCGAATCACGTTATATTGTCTGGCGCTAATCGCCATCGTTTTTTTTATATTATAATTTTTACGTGCGCGAATCGCCGTATTTTTATAATGTATTTATTGTATTTTAGTGTGTGCTAATCACACGAATAACGTCTGTTATTATTCATATTGTCGCATAATATTGATTATTGACCGTGTACGCTATTTAATATACCTTTATACTTTATGAATTGCGAATTATATTGTAAAGGAATAGCTTTACGTACTCAATTCACGTGTTTGTGTATAAGTATTATTCTACTCGGAGAGGCAGTTCTCCTTGAGTTGTTATGATTTCCTAGACGTAACCTCATAGTTAGAAATCACATTCTATTTTGGCAAGCTAATCAAGGGAGCGGCCAACAACAAGTTATCATTACGAGGTGAATGTTGCGAAAATAACAACTTATTGAACCAGCTACATCCACCGCAAGGACGCCCCGTCCATGCGCAGGATCCATCAAAGGAACCGACATCATATATAGGAGGGCTGGGAACACAGTAAAGACAGATGTACCTGGACCAGCAACGCAGAAGCGACTTCATGCCACTAGCCATTACAGGACGACTACTACTACTACTATTACCACAACGATATTATACATTTTATTCTGTTATAATAAAAACATTGCAATTACTATTCTAATTTGACTACTATTATTTTCAAAATCATCTACATAGTGAATCCCTGAAGGGGCAGCACGTAACGGTAGGATATTCATTCAAAGGAGGCAACCGTCAAAGGCTACAGTCAACAAGGAGGAATTGATCACTCTTCCAAGGCGACAACTCTGAAGAAGAACCTATACACAAAACAAATAAGTCACGTTGCAGCACCATCAAATTCATCAGCATGTCATCAGCATCAAGGAACACCGCTTTATTGTGAGTGAATAACTATTTTAAATTTGTTACATAGACGTATGCAACATAATTAAAACAAAAGTATTGTTAAGTAGTCGAGCATAGGTATATTGGTGTAAAACGTAATATTTTTTTTGAATTTATTGAGGGCGTATTATTGAAATTTTATTGAATTAAAGGGTATTATTGAATTATTATTGAAGTTTTATTGAATCAAAGGGTATTATTGAATTATTATTGAAGTTTTATTGAATTAAAGGGTATTATTGAATTATTATTGAAGTTTTATTGAATTAAAGGGTATTATTGAATTATTATTGAAGTTTTATTGAATTAAAGGGTATTATTGAGTTATTATTGAAGTATTATTGAATTAAAGGGTATTATTGAATTATTATTATATTAAAGGGAAATTATTGAATTATTATTATTATGAGAAACGTATTAAATAAGTGGTGAAGTGATTTATGGACAAAGAAGGTACATCTCCCTTGAACGTAGCTAATTCATTGTATAACACTAGTGTAGAAGACGAGTTAAACGAAACGAATAGACAAATTGAATTATTAAGCCCGATTAGAAGCCCAGCCCAGTTGAAAACCCAGTTAGAAGCCCAGTTAAAAGATAACCCAAGTAGAAACCCAAGCCCAGCACTCAAGCCCATTACACGTAGCACAGTTACAGAGAGTTTTGAATTTCAATCATTAGATTATACAACTAAAAAGCGCGCAAAGAAAATGGTGGTTATAAGATTAGAAGACGCTTTTAAATTAATACCACTATGTACAGGAATAGACGATATTTATCAATTTATAAATGCATGCGACATGGCAGTAAGCTTAGTAGAGGAGGCAAATGCACCAACGTTAGTCAAATATATTACTACAAGGTTAACAGGTAGAGCATTAGAAATGATTAAATATAAAAACGTGGACATATATAAAAAGTTATTTAACAGACGCATTCGAGGTCACCGCTACGGCTTCAACCTTACAAATACAATTAAATTCTATTAGGATGCACAATAACGAAGACGTAAATGATTATTGCCATAGAGTAGAAAAATTATATTACCAACTATGTACCGTCAGTACACTAGGTAAAATAGATACAGAAGCAAAAATTATACATGAAACACTTAAAGAACAAACGTTAGCAAACTTTATTAAAGGATTAGTAGAACCGATTAGGACAATAGTAAAATCATGTAATCCGTAAACCCTTGAAATGGCTAAACAGTTATCAAAAGCTGAAGAGGTCGAATATAATACGGAGAGAGATAATTATAGGCGTAGAAATGAAAATTCAAACAACAGAAGTAATTTTTCACGTAACAATTAATAGCAATAATTATCAGAGAACGAATAATACGAATTACAATAACAGAAACAACGGAAATTTTCGATCAAATAACTTTACGAAACCGAATAATTTTACGCGAACAAATAATTACCGACGAACAGATAACTTTTCGCAACCAAATAATACTAACAGGCCAGTAATAAAATGCTATAATTGTAATGGAAATCATTATGCATCGCAGTGTAGAAACAATCCAAGAACTAACTATGCAAATAACAGTAGCAACAACCGTCCACCTAATAGAAACAATTTTACGCAACCACCAACGAACTATAATATACAAGTAGCAACATGTAAGTTAGCTCTAGAGGAAGAATTATAATATAATTCTAAAATAAATATAGAAAAGTACATGTAAATATGTATATACGCTGAGACAGATAATAATACAAATATAATAAATATAAATATAAAGTAAATATAAAAATAAAGATAGAGATAAAAGAAAAAAAAATCATCTTAAAAGAAAAAAAAATATAATGTATATAAAAATATAAAAATAAATTAAAATGTTATTAACATGGTTGGAGAAATATACATATCAAAGATAGTGTATATATATTGTATGAAAAAATATATATTGTAGTAATTTTAAGCACTCATATTGTATTAAATGAACTAACAATAGAATAAAAATATTAATTGTGAAATATATAAGTTTATTAATCATGTAATGTAACTAACATAGATAATAAATAATCAGAAAAAAATTTTAATAACGTACTAATAACAATAATAAATGAAATGTTGTAAAAAGATGTAACGACAAATATATGGTGTATTTTATCTTATATTGGTTGTAGATAATTAAGAAAAACTTTAAATTGAAATGAATGTAACAACAAAAGATTGTAAAATGTAACTAAAATGTAATGTAACTTTGTGATTGCGGAGGATGCTTGTAATAGGAATCAAAAAGGAGTTAAATTTTAGGTCTTAAACATAAAATTCAACTTTTAAGGAGAGAGGTGTAACGGATGATATCCGTTTACTCCTACATATACCAAATAATGAGTATAAGTAGATAACATGCAGATATAATAAATAATGCAAATATAATTATTACAACAATGTAAATCGAATAAAGAGTATAGGTAGTTAACATACAGCTATAAGAAATTGAAAGGAATAAGAAATAATGTTATGTTTATGATATAGTAATTGACAAATACCTAAATGCTCGACTAAGATGACGAAGGGGGTTACCGGTGAATATCGTTATTATAAACTGACAATCACGTTAATTTTATGAGTAATATTTGAAAGGACCACATCATATTATATGCGAATCGTCAATCATATATAAAACAATGGGAATTGGGTATATATTTATATATATATATCGTACATAAATATACATATTATATACATGAATATAGATATATTTATGTACATGACGCATAAATAGAAACGGGAAAGTAGTATCTAATAAATGATTGACAATCATGGACACAGAGATAAGACTTTTTGCACAACTAAGCGTGTAAGGATATAGATAGCACACTGTGAGCAATACGGATAAGTCGATAGGCAAGCCGCAAGGGGGACGGTAGGGGAGTAGGAAACCCTTATAAAAGCTGACCTAAAACGGCCTGTAATCAGACGTGTTCACCCATTGCCATCACAAGCATCTTCACGACACTCAGCACCAGAATTATATAATTTGGATTTATAATTTAAACACCAGAGTAAATTATTAATAAACGTCTATTACAATTTAAAGAGTTTAAATTTATTCAATCAACAAGAAGAAATCCTCATCACAACGGTTTTGCTACCTGCAACCCGGTAAACCACACAATCTACACGATTGTCAGTTTACCACAATATTATTATACACTACCACCCATATATTTCGTTAAAATATAACGTTCATTTATTGATCAGTTAAAAACAAATTACTTAAAAACAAATAATTATTCAAACATCCCACGCACAGACGATCTCGTACTGAATGTTGATGAATTGACCCGCGACGGTAAGGTTTTGATGTCAACGACGATTGATATATTTTAATACAATTATACAATTACACACACACACACATATACAGATTTTCGGTGGTCGAATTATTGTTAGGTACATCGTCACCATGACTATAATGATATGATAATATTATTACACTCTATCGACAGTCATCGTATGTAATAATGACTTTAAAAATAAAGACGAAACCTTTTGATGCATGTGGTTTAAGTCGAGGAGGGATGGTTTCGGAACTGGCTGTTGCTATCGTACCGACGGAACCAACTGATCTCCATGCGACCGGACCTGGACCGGAACATGGAGTATGCGTTGGGAAATCCCGCGGTGTGGCAGCCCTCCTTCAGGGCTGTACTCCAGAAGACCTGCTTCGTCCTGCTCTTGGTCCGGGTACGGCCGTTGCCGTCGAACCACGTGACCCGGTACAATAATTCCGGTTGTCGTGGGTTAGCTCGATATTGGTCGAGGTTCGATATCGAGTGTTGGCTGTCCTGTGGGCTCTTCACTATGAACAGTCCTGTCTGTATCCGCGACTGCGTCTGCCGTGACACCAGCACCCACATCATGCCATACGCCGAACGGACCAGGTACGTCCGGCGCTGGTTCCTTGTAATTGTTTGGAGGTCGGTCACGTTCAGCAGGTTTGTCTGAAAAGACGCGGGAAAACGGTGGTTTTTTGATTAACATAATATTGTGCATATTATTGTTTATAGTATACAAATAATAATAACAGTTGGGAAAATATGTATTCTAAAAGAATCACAAAAGCAAAAAAACGATTTCTAGTAATGCGACAGCAATTGAGCGCATTAGTTTCTTAAGCTGGTTACACACGAGGCAGATCGTCCGCGCGCGGACGCGGATTCTTTTTGAGACTGCGTCCGCGACCGCATCCGCGACCGCATCCGCGTCTTATTTACACACGAGGCGGAATGACCGCGCGCGGACGAGGTTTTCGACCGCTATCACGTCCGCGACAGCGTCTGCGGTTTGCTTACACACGAAGCGAATTATGAATGCGGTTTATTTATATTTTAAGATATTTCGCGCCAATTTATCATGTGATTTGAATTTGCGCTAATTTGTAACAAAGGTAGAACACAATCAGTTGAGCTTAGAACGTGATTGAAACACGACGTTACTACGCTAGTCAGAGTTAATTCCGGGATATTTCGCCTTTTTTTGTTATTTTTTGTTAAAAAGCAATATTTGTTCAATTATAATGGATACGTTAGACGATGTCGAAGCAATATGCGTCTCATATGTTCTAAATAAAAGGCACAAAAAGCAACAAAAAAATGTTAAAAGGCGTTATTGGGTACATCCATTAAATGTAAAAAGGCCCAAGAAGGCCAATTTTACATACATTTTATGACATTACGAGCACACCCTGAAAAATTTTTGAAATATTATCGAATGAGCATTAAATCTTTTGACGAACTGGTAAGTTAATAAGTTATAATTGCTTACAATTTTTTTTAAATAAATTGTTGTAAAAATTATATTTTGTATATATCCAATACCAGGTTTTACTCACTGGACAATACCTACAAAAACAACATAGAAATATGCGTATCCCAATTTCTCCAGAGGAGAGGTTGACTGTCACGTTAAGGTAAGGCCATCAATTATATATCTAATACATATTTTGTAAGTAATTATGTTTATGAATCTTTACAAACTTTTAATAATGCTTTAGTTTCTATGAGAATAAATGTAAATCGTATGTTTGATAGGTAAATGATAATATTTACATTTACCAATATTAACATTAATTATTTAATAGTAGGTATCTATAGATAATATATATATTAGAATATATGTAATAGATGATATTTTTGAATTGGTAATTTAAAAAAAAAAACAATTCAATTACTTTGATACACAATTTTTTTAATAATAAAACTTCAACATGATGTCACTTGTGATTATAACAATATAAATCAAACAAAATATTATTAACTATAAAATAATTAAAATTAAATAGTTAAAAATTACATATTTACAATTTTATTTTAGTTTATAAAACAAAAAAAAATTACTTTCCAAGTATAGAAAAAAAACATAACACACTTCCTGTGGGTTCCAAAAATTTAATTATAAAAAAAATCAATAATTATTGTTAGAGCATGGTGGAGTAGATGTAGATGTAGATGGAGAAGTCGATAATGGATAATTTTGTTGAGAATAGTATGGGTTGGCAGAGT
Source organism: Metopolophium dirhodum (assembly GCF_019925205.1). Classification (NCBI taxonomy): domain Eukaryota; kingdom Metazoa; phylum Arthropoda; class Insecta; order Hemiptera; family Aphididae; genus Metopolophium; species Metopolophium dirhodum. Next base: position 14,959,107 of record NC_083560.1, on the reverse strand, counting down.
GACTAACATTTGTTTGAACAGCAGATGTTGGTATAGTTGAAGTTGAAGAAGAAAATGGTATACCATATGGTAAGGTGGGTATTGAGGATAGGAGTATAAAACGTCATTGGTCTGAACAATGTATACAATTTTCAATTTTTTTGACCGATCGCAAAATTATAACATTTTTTATTCTGACCAATGTCTTACAATAATGTGTGTTTTTTTTTGTGAGTCTTTCATTCAAAATATATTGTTATTATTAATACGGAAGCCTGTAAGTTGAATTAATATTATTGTTATAACTTTAGAAGTTCCAGGTACCCACATATTATATTTTTGAATTACAAAAAAATAACTCAAACGTTATTCTTGATTATTTAAGATGTAATTTCGTCCAACCCTATAAAATAACTAAAAAAAACTGTGTTTATATATTTTATAGAATTTTTGGTTACAGAATAATCTACTTGGGTGGGACATTTTTTTCAATTTTCAATCTTTAGCTATAAAAGATGAACATTTTATAATTTGTGATTACAAAATAATTTATTAAATTTAGTTAAAACTTGAACTTTTAACGCTCATAAATATTTAATTTGATAAACGTAGAAAAACTTATGAGGAATGAAATCGGATTAAATTTTCAAATCATAGATATGAGCATTTTCTATACACGATAAAATTTAAAAAATATTTTGAGCTGTTTACGGACATTACCAATTTTCGATTTTTTTTTAGTTTTTATTTCTATAAATGTCAATTAAAATTTATTTGTTGGGTAAAAATGCTTGAAAATTTAATACATAGCTCCTACTATATTGTTTAAATAAAATTTAAAAAATATTAAAAATCCTTAGTCACAGTTTTTTTTATCAGCATTTAATGTTCGAATTTTGACAAAATACGGAAAAAACACGAAAATTATCAAATTATTTTGAGTTAAGAATTCATAAAAATTGTTCTTTTAAAATCTAAGATTTTATAATTTAATGCAAGATTCCTCATAAGTTTTTCTACCCTTATAAAAAAAAAAAATGTCTACCATTAAATTAAATTAAATTTTTTATGAGAAAAGATACCGTTGAAGAAAATCTAAGGATTTTAAATTTTTCTTCGCTCCGCTCAAAATTTAAAATTATATAAATTTTTGTTTCAATAATTTTCATACAATATTATAATATTCAGATATTTGGCTTGTGGAACACATTTCTCAGCATTACATTTCGAGTTTCTTATGGGAGTGTCGACCATATCGAATATAGTGCTGGAAACATGTGAGGTTATACGGGACATATTACAGCCAATTGAGATGTCAGAGCCCACAACTAATGATTGGCTGGATATTGCATCAGGATATTTTGAAAAGACCCAATTTCCAAATACAGTCGGGGCGGTGAGTATAATAACTAACATACATTTATTGTTTTGCTTGTTTAATGTTCTAAAAAACAAAAAATATTAATTGTTTTTAAATTTTTTGTTGCATGTTCCTAACTGATAAATTAAATGATATTAATAATAATAATAATAATAATAATAATATGTAGGTTAGCAAATTGATAATTTGAGGTTTGACTGCAGCAAATAACATAACAATTATTTTTTTATTAATAATTACAGGTTGATGGAAAACACATACGATTCGAATGCCCCAAAAATAGTGGGTCTTTGTATTACAATTACAAAAATTTTTTTTCACTTATACTTATGGCTATTTGTGACTCAAATTATTGTTTTCGCATCATTAATGTTGGATCTTACGGCAAAGAAAGTGACTGTAATGTTTTCAAGATGTCACCGTTTGATAAGAAGTTATATTCAGACAAAGTAAACTATCCTCCCGAACGATGTCTACCTGGGGATGATCAAGGTGTACCACAACCATTTATACTCGTGGCTGACGAGGCCTTTGCTCTGAATAAAAATTTATTGCGACCGTTTCCTGGCAGAACACTAAATGACGAACGACGAATTTTCAATTATCGTTTGTCAAGAGCCCATCAGTACATTGAGTGTTCGTTTGGAATCTTATCAAAGAAATGGAGAATTTTTCAAACGAGTATGTTGGTTGAACCAAATTTTGCGGTCAAAATAACCAAAGCCTGTTGTGTTTTACACAACTTTGTGAGACGCCGTGATGGGTTTAATTTTGAGGATAGCTTGAATTGTGGGATGTATAGCGTAACTGAAAGGAGAGGAGTTGGTAACGCTCAGACAAATGCGAAGGATGTCAGGGAGTATTTTGTGAGTTATGTTAACCACCCAAACGACGCGCTTAGCTGGCAAAATAAAATTATTGGTAAATAAACCAATAAGACGTAATAACATGACTCACGAGTACATGACATATAGTGTTGTTTGTAACTAATTTAGTAACCAATAGTCACTATTGTTTTTATTATTTTGCTCATTTTCTTTGTAAAACATATTTACATATTTTATACTTATATTTATTTTGGGCCTTATTTTATAATTTCATACCACATATGAGTATATTGTACATGTCATTATTAAATATGTAGAGGTACATACTTGCCTTTATAAAATTAAAAATATAATATATAAAAGTACAAAATTGTTATTATTATTTTTTTATTAACAATCAGTATTGCAATTATTGTTATCTACCTTTGTCCCTAGTAAGTAAGGATCCACGTATTACGTATACGATTAAAATATTAAGTTTATCTAAACCAACAAGTATTGAACAAAATATAATAATATCAAACTATATAATATCATATAATATATGATTATAATATACATATTGTGTAGTAATTTTCTTATATAATAATATTAAATCTTACTTTTTTCTGCCTTCTTGCCGTCATCCAGGTCTTCGAAATTTTCGGAACAGTTTTTGGCTACATTGGTCCAACCAACATGTAGCTGTTGTATATCATGATGACTTTTTGCCTCTATTATAATATCATATAGGTATTAGATAAATAGATAATATAATATCTTAATAATACGTATAGAAAGAAAGATGATGTTTTTACTTTTTAATCTATGTGTAATTACCAATTAATGAGTACTAATTACTAAAATAATTATTAAATGAGAGGATACTTACGTTTATCCCATATACAGTTATTTTCCAGTATTGCTAATATAAATTGTTCGGTATCGAACGGCATTTTAAATAGTAGAAACTTAAAAAAACGTATTCTACCTATGTATAAATAATAATTAATAAAAAATAATAACTAATTATGGCTGTAATTTTAGATTTCACTAAAATACAAATGTATCCTAAGTCAACTGAATGACAAATCCGCTGGAAAAAACCACGGCGGTTGGCGGACGATCCGCCTCGTATGAATATAGCCATTGGAAATCCACAGTTTAATTTTAGCTAGCGGATGCGGCCATCCGCCCGAAAATTAAACAAGCGCGATTCCAGGCGGTCGCTCGCGGTCGTCCGCTAGCGATTTTACTCCGTTTGAATATACTCATATAAATATAGATGTTTAATTTTTAAAGAAAATCCACGGCGGATAAAAACCGCGACCGCGCGCGGTTAAACCGCTCCGTGTGTAACCAGCTTTAGCGGAGTCATCCGGTCTTGAGTTGTGTGCATAATAATTATAAAGTTGCAGTACAGCAGTACTATTTACAGTCGTGGTATACATTAAGCTTAGATAATAATTATATCTAAGACATTAGGTTTTGAATATTTTTGATAAGAACATAATATTATGATGGACACATAATTATATAACGATGCACAACCAAGCTATAAACATCCGTGAGCTACAGTCATATTACTGTGCGTAGAGTAGTTGTGTCATATTAATATTATTATATTATCGTTACCGAAGACTCAACGGTGACACCGGGGTGCACGTTGAACCCGTGTTCGTATAACTGTTCGTACATGCCGACCCACTGACACACATGTACCAGACATGGTACATCTGGCACGTACCGACAAACAGACTCGTGTTCGTTAACGTGTTGAACGGGAACCAGATCGGGGCACCCAAAAGACCAGTTTGAGCACGCCACTTTCACCAACGGGATCGCCTCAGCTAGTTTAATGACCATGGCCGACATGCTCGCAGACTGCGCCATCGACGTCCGGCACAGCGGGCACAGGGTATTGGTAATGCTGGTGTTCAACAGCGTCTGCATGCACGACTGGCAGATTGCGTGCCCATTGGGGCAGAAGCACGACATGACAGACATCATGGTCAGACATACTGGACATTCCAGAGCACGACGGATCTGCTGGGAGATGGCCACGATCTCGGTGGTCTCAGGCTCCAGTGGCAAAATGGAAGCCGCCGACACAAACGACGGTGGCACCGCAATTACCTCAGCCGTTGATGCCGTCGCTGCCACCACCGTCTCCGTCGTACTCGCAGTCGACGACTCTGCCACCTCCACTGAAGTTGTCGCCGTCACTACCAGAGATGTCATCACGATCACGTTATGTCAACCACTGCTGCAATAAGGGATACGTGGCAATACGTAGCCGTCGGATTTTCGTCTCACTACGTCACGTTTACGACGATTTATCTCAACACGACTATTGTTATATATTATAATTGGCGATGCGGGTCACATCGTTTTGTTTATTAAGTGTATTACAATTATATGTATTTATTTTAAACAATCTGGTCGTTAAGCGATTTGTTTATCATTGAACTCACATTGTTCATAATAGTAGGTTAACGATATAGATATTAAGAGGACGCTACCCACCCAAATTTTATTATGAGAGCAAATACATGGTTCACGAATTTTAATACTGTGAAGTCTGTAATAATACTAAATTCTCCAAATTTATATTGCCAAATAAAGAAGAATATTATTCATGCTTAAGCGTTTAGATTTTTTTGATAAATCAAATAATTTGTTTTTGATACGTATTGAAAGTATTGAGTTTTTCACCTACCCATAAAAAAGAACGAAATATGTCATCGAAAAAATCAAGACGCTTAAGCACAGATATAGATTTCCTCTATTTACTGTAAATATTTGGAGATTATAATTCAATTATCCACGCGATAATATTCATTCGCCCAAAACACTTATCATGGGTCTAGAATGAAAAGGTTCTAAATCGTTTTTATGAAATTGTCCAGGAGAGCAATTTTAAAGTTTGAGTTCAAATATTTTACTCCTTGAACAACATTTTTGGAAAATTAAAGTTCTAAAGCATGCAGAAACGTATACAGTTAAATTCACAACATTATAATAATAATTTGGTGTATTGGTTGATATACAAATTATAAAAAATTTAGTATGAAAAAAAATATATTTAATTAGAACTTTTTCATTCTTATTTATTATTTTTATAATTGATAGCTGAAACCTTTTCAGAATAATGCTTTCTCATTGCTACCAATCTTATATCACGAAACAATGTAATAATATTATGAAACATCGAAATCTGTATCTTGATCGTAAAATTCTGTTGAATATGAATAAATGTAATAATTATTAGGTTTATTATTGGTAGTGATTAATTTAATTAGAACCTTTTCATACTAACGTATTGTTAATAATTTGGTTTCATTAATCGAGCATTTTAAATTTGATTAAATTGTGTTTATAATTTAATTTTTGGCGATTTAGAACCTTTTACTTTTAAAAAAACTAATCCATGTAGCGACTCGCGTTACATCTAAATACGCCTCGGCGCGGGCGTATACTGATTAATGTTTAAATTATAATAACACACAAAATTATACTAAAATATATAATATTATTAACTCTACTATTATTACAATATTATTATTAGTACAATATCAACGGGCTGAAAGTAAAACGCTACTTGTATTTTAGCTGTTAACTGTTCAAGTGTTATTTAGTAGTTGTAGCTTATATTCGATTTTAGTATATGATAAGTGTTCGCTAAATTACGCGGATGAGATCGAATTTTATTTTTTGTATCTACCTATTCTACTTACAATTACATTAATATAAATATAGCACCAAGATAAACCTGTGTCCAAAACACATTGACTTGCAAGTGAAAATTGATTCAGAGGATGAAAAACTTAGCAAGAAAAGAAAATGATTCAACGCCAATATCAATAAAATATAATGATATACTTAAGTTTTAAGTTTCCATGAATAATAATTTTAAATTACAACAAAATAACTAAAATCGTTATGGATTTTAATGAATTTTGTCATAACTTAATATATAAAAGAAAATTGTGCATATTATATACTTATCTTTAATATTTTTAACTGCTATTTTATCAAATTATGAAGAACCTTGTGTTATATTAACATGCTTTTTGACCAAACGAATAACAATTTATTGACGTTAGATGAGAATTCATTATAATACGGGTGAATATCTTATGTTGAAAAAACTTCAAACGCTCATAAAAAATTAATTTGACTTTCCAGTTAACTTTTTTTTTTCCTTTAATTAAAATTCCTTTGTCTTTTTTAAGTAAAGTCGATATTTCAACAGCACTGTTACGGCCATCCCGTCACACAACAACTTCATCCTTTAACAACGTCCAGTCATTAATGTTTAACTGCCAGTAGTGAACTAGTACGCTTTCATTAAGCACCACTAATTAAAATAATTTAAAAACGAATTATGACGTTTTAATATAATTCTGTGATGTATTAAAAAAAATATGACGTGTTTATTTATATCTATTATATTACTAGGTAAGTATTGAATAAAATAATTTTATATTATGTTTCATATGCACTCGCATGTGTTAGTTATATTATTTGAAAATGAAACGGTATACCTGTAATTTTGTCATTGTCAAAGTGTACACTATATAAATATAATACAAGTTTCTAATTATAATATTTTATTTGTCTACCTTTTAAGTATCATTCAAATTTTTTAATCTAATTTAAGAATTATTTGATCTGTAGATGAACACTTAAAATCAAAAAACTGTTTAACTGTAGTAGGTATATGACTGCATTGAATATATCGCACTATAATGCGATAAATCGGAATAAAATTCGGAGAAGGCTCTTATATGTATATTAATGTCTGATTGTTATTAAAATATTATAGGTATTTACAATATTTTATTGTTCTATTGATGAAGTAGATAAATTGTACAAAATTAAGTTAGGTGAAAATAGGCGAACAATGTTTGATGTGAATTCATTGGTATCCGGCCAAAATAGCGAAACAATTACCGCGAATGTAAAAATCGTGAATTAATAATAGCGTAAATAAAAATAGCAAATTGTAAAAAAGAGTGAAAATACATAATAGCGAAAAGAGAAACATCTGTCTTTCGGGTTGCTTATATGACACAGTGTAAAAATCAAACATATTTGTTACAATAAAAAATGGATAAAAATAGTTTATATAAATGAGATTAATAAATTTAAAAAAAGTAAAGCATAAATAAAATATGGAGTGATCATGGAATATAAATGAAAAATCATTATATTTATCGTTTATTTGTCTCTTATATATTTTTTGAATACATTCATTATAATTATAATATCGTTAAGTTCTAATAATAAGTATTTATAGTAGTAATAATAATAATTTTAAATAAAATAATTATATTCAATTTAAATATAATTATATTTAGACATTCGGTGACAAATTATATGCTATACCTTTTATGAAGTTCTTATTCTCATTAGTATTATAATTTGTAACTAATGCATGAATTCTTTTATTACAGTCCTTGTACTTTTTTTTTTCTGTGGTTGTTCTTCAGCAATATACTGCTCTCGTTTCAATTCTTCTATATTTTGAACTTTCTTAATTCCATCAATGAATTTCCATATATTAGGGTGGCTTGCTCTTAAAGAATATGTATTCTATTACTAAAGATATTAATTATTAATAAAATAATATGAACCAATAACAGATGTAAATCCTCTGTGCCACCCTTCAACAGCGTTGTTTGTTGTTGGAAGACCATTTTTGGCTGAATAATGACAATTCCAAATATCAATAGGATGTCTTGGTTGTCGTCGAGTTTTTCGTCTTCCTGTTATTTTTCCTACCCAGGTATCCTCGAAATAATCCAAGAATGGCATTAACAGGTCTTCATTTTCAACATAAAATTGTGTTTCTAAAATTTCTTCGTATGCATTAATAACGTTATCTGGTGGAACATGGGCCAAAACAGCTAACATACGAATATGAAGAGCAAAGTTAGCATTATTAATATAATTTTCGACTTGACCAACATTTTGAATTTGTCGCCACATACATTTAGAAAAATGAAAAAAACAACCTTGGTGTTCAGCATTAGGAAAAACAGTTTTGAATGCATTGATTGAGGCATGTTCAAAGTCCATTATTACCGATGTAGGATTTAAAGATGGTTTTATTTCTAATAAATATTTAAGAAAACGTGTATATGTTAATTGAGATTTATCGGTTTATAATGCATAAATGGTAGGACTAACTGTTTGGTCACCTTGTTGAATAAGTACATGAATAGTAAATAACTGATAAAAAAGTGAAGGTACCGTTTTAAAAGTTCCATCGACTAACCAATTAGTTGATTGATCCATTAATTTTAAATTATTTTCGGTCAAAAATATTAAAATTCAATCTTGTGATGCTTCACTGTCAAATATTAAAAATTGTTCGCCTTCGGTTACGTGTCCGAACTCTTCGTATGGTGTGTTTTAAATGATGAACTGAAGGCATTGCACCAGCTACTCCAGGTACTATTTGAACAGTACTGATTATATATCACCTGATTATACATACCTACTGATTATATATACCTATATTTTTTTTCTAGCAAATACTAATAAACATAATATATGAATATTACTATTTCAATAATAAATATTCCAAATAAAAAATCCCTGGTAAAATAGTCACTCAGAGTTTTTATTTGCATGACGACGATGACGATATAATATTAATATCAAGAACTCATAGTTATGTTTTTTTTTTATATATATTAATTAAAGTTTTACTGACGTAGGTCATCTTAACTTATTGTTGTTGAATTACATTTTTTTTAGCATTTGGAAAAATAGATTAAATTAGTAACAATATAATAAACAATTATTAGTATTAAAGATACTATTGGCTACGTTTTAAAGTATTTACAATCAGAAGAAAATTAAAACTAAAATTAAATAAATAATTAATAATAGTTATAATAACAGATCGTTTGGGCGTCCCCGCTTGAGTCGATAAGGTGGGTCACTTAATTTGTAAAATTTTACACTGTGAGCAGAATTTATGTGGTCGAAGAAGTTGATTGACAATTTTTTCGTACTCAGTTATTGTAGGTAGCTGGAAGTCTTTGTGAAGTACATCATTACGTACAAACCATTGAGCTTTGAAATGGTTTTCAAAACTTTTGATTGTATAACTTGTATTTTGTGTATATGGGTTTATGCACAATTTCCCCACACTGGAACTGCGTTTAAAAGTAACGGTCGTAGGATTTGCTTATAAAGTATAAGAGAATATCTCCAGTTCAATGCAGTTTGTCGGTTGATCAATGGGAATAGAACTTTTAGCCTTTGGTAGCCTTGTTGTAGTTTGGAGGTTATATACGGATTTCATATTAGTTTTCTGTACAAAATTATACTGAGGTATTTGATATTAGGTGACCAAGGAATATTACTACCGTACAATTTTAAGTTACGAGGAGTTTTTGGGCGCCAGTTGTTGAAGAGTACCGCTGTACTCTTTTGAGGGTTTAATGTTATTTTCTATTTTTTAATTTTATTCAAGTGAGCTTGAATATTTTGGGTTATTGTTTCGGCGTCTTTAGCACCTGAGTATATAGCGCTGTCATCAGCGTATAGTGCTACTTCAGTATTATTCGTTTTAGGTCCAAAACGCATAAATTAAAGAGTAAAGGCGAAATTCTTTAACCCTGTGGTACCTACTCCTGCGTTAATTTGTTTTGTTTCCGATGTAGTATCGTTGATTCGAACTTTAAAGCAACGATCGGATAGGTAGGATTTAATTAGATTGTAAATTGCAGTTGGAGTGTTTAATGTTTTTAATTTATATAAAAATCCGTCGTGCCAGACCGATCAAAGGCTTGGGCCACGTCTAAGAAGGTTGCATCTGAATGTAGTTTTTTTTTCAAAACCATCATTTATATGCTTCACTAGGCGCAAAAGTTGTTGAGCAGTGGAGTGGTTAGATTTAAACTCAAATTGGAAATGCGGGATACCATTTATTGCATTTAAGTATTTGTTATGGAACCGTGGTTCCAACACAAATAATTCAACGCACGATTAGATCAATATAAATTATATGTTTTATTTAAGGTATTAACTTTAACTAGTTGTGTAAATATAATAAAATGCTCTTCTTAAACATACGTTATGTATAATGCTCTGTTCTAATACGACTGACTAACCTCTTCCTTGTGTGTCGGCCTACGGTTCAGCCGGACGCCGAAACGCCTAGTCTGCGGATTCCTGTCAACGAGCTGTCGACCAACACACTATCCTTATACTGTTAATATTATATTATATGTGAACACAAATGAGACACGGGGGTCCTATGATCACCGTGTTTCATCTAATCTAAAAGAGTCTGTAACTTGGAATGTTGGAGATAAGTTCAGCATAATTAAATTACAATATTTATAATCAAATGTATTTATGACAATGAGAAAGAAAAGAAAGTGTGTTCCTCTGGTATTTCAGGGTTGTACATTCTTATTAAATGTTTCCTTAGTTTATTAATAAATATTAATATTGTTATTCCAAAAACAAAAAAAATTACATAAATAAATATTACATACAATTATATTTTTAGGATGAACATTGAATTTGGTAGTACATGTATAAGTTTACTTAATTCTACTGCTTTGCTGGCAAGAATATTTAAATTTTTTATGAACTTCGTGCTTGTGATGTTCTGAGTTACTATTCCCTTAAGATTTTCTGTAATTTCAGATTGAGTTATGTTTCTAACATTGTTTGATATAATATCTAATTTATCTATTGGATTTACTCTTTGCTATAAACCTGGAGTTATTGATGTTTATTTTACAAGATTTAGAAATTGTTATTCTACCCATATTTGTGATTTCTATTTGGAGTTTTTCAAGTGAATCTGAACATGTGATAGTACCTGGTGTACTATGTTGAGTATAGTATAACCATGCATTGGTTTTCATTAACTTGTGCCAAATGTTCGTATTCAAATTCATGAATTTTAAATTGCAAGTCTTTGGGAAATGTTGGGGGTCCATTAGTAAGGATACTTCACATAAATCAGATCCTAACCGTTGATGGATTAGTGAATCTTGTTTACAAAGTTTGCCTAATCCTAAACTTTTACATTTTTCCCATTGTTCTGTACTTAGTGTGAAAAATTTCTCGTTATCACTACTGAGTGCTAGATATAACACTTCAGTATCTATTGATACTATTGTCATATCTGTATGTGGAATAGGTAATGGTATTGGGTGGTAAACGGTATATTTGTCATTAGATAGTAGTGGGTTTTCTATTACAATTTTCTATTACAATTTGCTTCATGATTTGGCATCGGAGCTGCCCACGCGAACTTCGAAAGGTCATCTTGTAGTGTAAAAATGAACACATTTCCATTGTATGATTTCGTAAGTGGTTCTACAATGTCCATATATATCTTTTCGAAGGGTCTGGATGCCGTGGTGGTTATCATCATTGGCTCTCGGGCAGGATGACTTGTTTACCTGGGAGGTGGCGCATTCCCGAATGTATTTTTTTTATCTGTTTCCACATTCCCTTCCAGTTATGATGTTGAGCGTTGGTGGGTACGGGCGGTTCCCTGATGCCCTCCTATCGGATTCTCGTGGAATTCACGGATGATTTGTAGCTGCTCCTCTTCCGAGAGCGTCTCAGGAACTAGCACTTGTATGGTTACCTGAGATTTTCGAAAGATGTATTGTAACATATAATGGACGGGTTCCCACTGAAGTCCATCTAGGCCAGTGCCTAGACGTGGACAAGTGAGCCTTTTAATTTCTCGTTCTTCACAAAGAGTTCAAAGCTTCTGTAAGCATTGGAATAAATGTTCAGGTTCGGGTCTTTGCCAAAAATTTTGTTTTGTAACGAGGTAAAATATTTCGCGTTTTTTTAACTGAAGAGACAATACATCTGAGACTGATCTTGGAAGTCGACTAAATTTATTTAATCCACCGAATTTTCGTCGAAATTCCAAGGCAATTCCCTTAGTCATCTTGAGGTCGCTAGAGACACAGAGTGCTAAAGCTATGCTTTGATCAGTCTCGAAGATGTCACCTTTTGATTCCACTACATTTGGAGTGAATGCAATTTTCTCTTTTAAAAATTTCTGATAGTCGCTTAAAGGTTCTGTGGAGCTTGAATATTCTGTAGAAGTTGAAGGTTCTGTACAATCTGGAGATTCGGGAGATTTTGGAGTTTTGGATGATCTGGTCACAACTCTGTTAATTCGGCTCAATGCGTCTGCATTGGTATTACTGGCTCCTGGTTTGAAATGGATCTCGTACTCATATTCGGCAAGCTTCAGCCTCCAACGAATCAATCTGGATCCGGGGTCTTTGATATTGAATAACCAATTCAAAGCTCGATGGTCTGTTACTATATTAAATTTCTGACCGAACAAGTAAGGACGGAATTGTTTCACCCCCCATACTATAGCACATAGCTCTTTTTCGGTGGTGATGTAGTTTAATTCGGCACGGTTTAGAGTCCTTGATGCATACGCTATTGGAGGGTCTGTGCCAATTGGGCCTTGCGAGAGAACGCAGCCAATGGCATAATTGCTAGCGTCACATGTTAAATTGAAGGTCCTAGTGAAATCCAGATATTGCAGTAAAGGTTCTGTTGTTAGAATTTTCTTCAACGTATCAAACGCTTCTTGACAGAGATCTATCCACTTAAAAATGACGTCTTTTTTCAACAAAGCAGTTAGGGGCTTCGCGATTCGTCCATATCCTGGTACGAAACGTCTGTAGTATACCGATAGACCTAAGAAAGATTTAACTTCCTTTTAGTTGGTCGGGATTGGAAATTCTATTACGCATTTAATTTTCTGTGGATTTGGCTTCACCCCTTGGTCAGTTATAACATGACCTAGGTAGTTAACTTGTTTGTACATAAAGGTGCAATTTCGATGGTTGCAGCTTTAGATTGAATGTTCTCAAACGTTCGAATACTGCTTTTAATTTCTCGGAATGGTCTGCTATACTGAGTGCGTAGATGATGATGTCGTCCAAATAGACGAATGATTTTAATCCTGTTAGTCCGGCCAGGACCGTATTCATTAAACGCTGAAAAGTTGCAGGCGCACCTTTCAACCCAAAAGGAACGCAAAGAAATTCGAAGTGTCCCCTGTCTGTGGAGAACGCTGTCTTTTCAGTATGTTCCGGGTGCACTCTAACTTGATGGTATCCTTGGGCCAAGTCCAACGTGGTATAGTACTTAGACTTACCAAGCTGGTCTAAAATGTCTATTATATTTGGCAGTGGAAAAGCATCTCCGACAGATATTTGGTTAAGTTTTCGGAAATCTACGCATACTCGGTGTTTGACGACACCATCTTTGTCTGCCTTTTTCGGGACAACTAGTAAAGGTGCATTCCACGGATTTCGGCTAGGTGCTATAATATTATCCTCTTCAAGTTGCTTCATTTGTTTTTTTATCTCTTCTTGGTGTCGATGAGGTAGACGGTACGGCCTTTCGTTGATTGGTTGGGTAGTAGCTGGAGTGTTTACCTCGTGAAAAACAGCATCTGTGCACGTTAATGAATCTCCCTCTAAATGAAAGATATCAGAGTACAGTTCGCACGTTGAGATGAGTGACTATCGCTCCTCTATATTCAAATGTTCAGTATTGAGTGAATCTCTAAGAGCAACTAATCTTCCCTTGGTTCCACCCGTTTCCGTTACCTTCTGTATAGTTTGTACTTTTATTTCTGTAAAATTTTCAAATTTTAATCCTTTGATTTGCTCCTCCGTGAGTTGGACGGATTCATCAGTAGGATTGATTGCGGCTATTAGGATCTGTTTTGACGGACTTGGTTTACCGTGTTGCTGCATATGATTGATTCATCCAAGGTCTGTGCGGGTATTAAGTATATTTCATCCTCCCGAAGATTAGGAGTAGGGATGCTGATTATTGTTTCACTACGAGGTTGTAGTGTAATTTTGAATTCCCTTGACTGTACATTTTCTGTTGAATTCTGTGTCTCTGAGTTACCCACTGAGTTAAATGTTTTTGAAAGTTCTGGAATGTTAACTAAATTTGACGGATTTTGGTTATTGGTCAAGATTAACTGTTTAGTCTTGTAATTCAGAATTGTTTCCAATCCTGTTATAAATGGTTTCCCTAAAATACCGTCTTATGGTACTGGGAAAGATGATGGTGCCACATGAAATTCCGTTGTTCTTTCATCTCTTCCCAAACAAAGAGTTAGATCGGTCGTGCCAAATAATCTGACTGTTCCTTAATCATTATTTCATCTTTCAATGAAGTTACTTTTATGAAATTCACATCAGCAACTGAGTCGACTAATAGCTTAAGGGTCGGTGTAATTGTTTGCAAAGTAAATGATCGTAATGAAGATTCTGTTCCTGGGGTTCGTGATTCTGATTGTCTTGTTAGATTTTCTGTTGTTTACGGCATTTAAGAAGATGATGGAAATGTTATTACGGCAGTTTTTAGACTGCCCGCTTACCGCCTGCCGTTGGAAGTCGACGGTGTTTCGTTTCCCGAGTTTTGGTTGCGACTTTCCGACGTACTAGGATTATTTCTCTTTCCTTGAACTTATTTCAGTTTTCTACACTCTTCTTTTGTGTGTCCTGGTTTACGGCAGTATTGACATGTAATTGTTCGTACTGAACTTGGTTTTGTCGAACCCATTGGATTTACCTTAGGTTCTTTGTCTAATGATCTGCAGTCTTTTGACCAGTGTTGTGACTTCCCACATTGGAAACATACTTCGGATTTTGTCCCTCCCACCCTTTTTGGTAAGGTATATAGTTTTTTTGATTCTTCCGCAGATCTTCTGACCCTTTCTTCCTCTCTGGATGCCTGTATAGCCTTATCCAGAGTTGTTGGATTTCTAGCCTTAATAAAATCTTTCAAGGGCCCTAGCCCTTCAATGAACACCTGTACTGCTTGCTGCTTGAAGCTTGCTTCCAAAGCTTTGGCTACTTCTAAAGTCTTTTCACTAGTCTCTTGTTCAATAATAAGGTTTTGTAATTTTTCGATTCGAGAAGAATAGGTCGGTACGTCTTCCCCTCTTTTTTGTTTCGTGGAATATAATTCTAAAAACAGATGCGTAGTGGTACGCTGCGGTTCCAACGCGGCTTTTAGAGTATCTCGCAGTTCAGTCCATGAGTTGAAGGTTCTGAACTTAATTGCTTGCCGGGCCTTCCCGGTGAGTCGCACTGTGATCCCCTGAAGGAGACAAGTTTGTACCTTTCTATTAGTGCACGCTAATGCAAATTCGCACTTTTCCAGGAAGATTTCCATATCCTCCTGGTTTTTTCTATTGAACGAATCTGGAAGTAGTCTTAATGCTGCTACGAAGCTAATGGCTTCGGATCCCAAACTGTCTTCTACGGAAATGTTCTGACTAAATCCTTGATTGTTATCATCGTTTGACGTATTTGGTCTGACGGTCCCCTCCGGTATGTGCGGTCCTAATGACGTCACGTTGAGCAATGGTGACTGATTCTCTGCATCCATATTGTTTTCGTAAAAGATTTGATCAAGAATGTTCTGTGTTCTTCCGACGAATCGGTCTGCTTCCTCTGTTGTGGTAGAAACGTTTTGTATGCGGTTTGTAATTTCTGTAACGGATGTGCCGGTTCTCACGAATAAATCGTCAGGGTTCGACGTCGTCTACAAGGCGTTCGGAATTGGGGTTATTTGGGTATGAAAATCTCACAGGTAATCTTGTCCGTGGGATTGGGGCAGTGAGGTTTGACTGGTTCCCCCCGAGATCCTCACCCTCTATAACTGTGGATGGTTGTTCACTCTCTGATGTCCCGCTCATTAACAACCTAACAATTCCCTCTAAATGTGCGAATAAATATTCTTACTTTTTATCAAAGCTACTTTAACTACTATAACTATATGGACAATTAAAATAAAATTTTCTTACAATGTTTAGGGTAAAATAATAATTTATATAAAAAATAAAATAACACAAATATATTATTTTTTTTTTTACTCACAATACCGCGAATCGGCTCATGGTGTCTTTGATGTTCCGCTCGGATTGGGGCAATGGTCCGACTCGGATTGACAGGAATGCTCGTAACGGCTCTGATTGAATTTGGAATGCTCTGGAATCGTCCTTTTCGTCTGCGCTTGTTGTATCGAAATTCGCTAGCCCCGCAACGGCTATGCGCGGGACCACTAATAATAATGGGTTTCTCTTCAATGATGTTCTTGATATTATGTCTTCGGTTGCATCGCGTATTTAATTAAAATTTCCGTAATAGTGTGCCGTCTGTGTTCGCGTATTTACAACACGGGCGTCAGCTGTTACAGCTACGACGACGGCGGCGGCTACCACTACGGTGGCGAAGTGACGTCACGGTCGCCTACTACAGCGACGGCGTAGTGACGTCACGGGCGGCAATATTTAACCTACGTACGCGTCGACGGCGGCGATTAACTAGCAGCGGAAGTGCGTACAACAACGTTGGATATAACGTACGCGACGCGGCGGCTTTAAAGTCCAGGGGCGTCATTTCAGCTTTTGAAAGGGTGGGGCAACTGATTAAATTTGCCGACTTCATAATATTAAAAAAAATTTAGGTTACCTAATATTTAATTTAATGGACGTATAGACTATCAATATAATATTTTTTTGGAACAAAACATGTAAGGGATCAAAATTAATAATGAATTATGATGACATGATGATACACAATAAAGAACATAAAACGTTTCAATTTACCCAATTAAATAACAACATTAAAGATAGTAAAACATTAATTCGTTTACTTACAGGATTAGTTACCTATCGGCTATCAATAAGTTTATTGGAATAATAATATAAATCTAATTAAATAAATACTAATTATTTAATTATTTGTATATGTAATACTTTACAGCAGTTAAAATAACTTACGATGAAAACATAAAATTATTGTAAATGTAAATTATGTAAATTAACATAAATTAAAATTAAAAATTAAACGCATTAAACTATTAATGGATATTTTCGATTCTTAAGATTAGCAAACATATCGACAGCTTCTTCCAAGTTAACATGACTTGCATACTCTCCTTCAACATTAATTACCATTAAATCACATAATCTTTCATCCCCAGTTGTACTTCTTAAGAATGATTTAACGCGTTTTAAAGAAGAAAAAAATCGCTCATTGGTAGCTGTAGTGACAGGCAAAGTTAATAAAATAGTCAAAATTTTTAGTGTTTCATTAAATGCGCTTGGAAGTTCCGATAGAGTTTTAAGTATAAAATAAATATCTGGTTTTAGTATGTTTTTACTTTCAATGAGGGATTTAGCTGTAAAAAATTCAGAAACTATAGATATAGAATTAAATTGAAAATATTTATAATGGTTGATGAAATTTTGAAGTTTTGTAGATTTTGAATTGAAATAATCTTCACTAGAAGGAAAAAAAATTTCAGAAATCATTAAAATTTCACAAGTTTCCTCAGAAAATCTGTTATTCATTTCTATGGTACATCTGAAAAATAAACAATAATAAATATTTATACTATTTTTATAGTACTCAATTATATTATTTAAACTACATCGTATTTAACATTAAACTCTTAAATACCTGTCATTTACTGTATATAATACTTCAATTTTTATAGAAGTTTTATTTGATGAATTTGTATGGCTTGTTGTAGTTGTAACATAATATTCATTCAAATTTTTATTGAAATGTTTTATTCTTTGAGGTCTTAGTTCTTCAGATGGCCCTTCTATTCCATTTTTAAGGCCTTGTCATAGGCCACTTTTTCAATAGTTATCCAAACATCATCAGAGCGCATTCTCAATAAATTTGTCTTTGTACTTTAATTAAATTAATTGCTACTGGAAGTAATAATGAAGAATTTTGTAACTCACAAGATGTACAATGTATAACTTCTAAGATTTTTTCCATAGTACAAAGAATTAAAATAAAATTGAAAGATGAAATTTCTCTTAAAAGGCCTGTTGACAACATTCGAGATTTTTCATCACCATCATTTTGAAGAATATTCAGTACTTCACGTATTTCAGTATAACGAAGGTTAATTTTTTTCAGAGAGTTGTACCAGTATGACCAACGCGTATCAACTAAACGTTCCAAGTGAATAACATCTAATTTTTTTTTTTTTTGAACTTCCAAAAATAATTCATACTTTGTTTGCCCATTCATCAACAGTTTGTATAGACTTTGAACGACATTGAAAAAATTAGTTATAATTGAAAGACTGCTAAAGGTACGTTTTCCTAGGAGCCCGTTTTTTGCGCCGCAGAAACCGATCACGTCGACGTGATAGCTGTATCACGTCGGCGTGAGCGTAAAACGTATTACGCGGCGTAAAAGTGTTTTCCTATAAAATATAGTGGTGGCGCGTTGAACAATTCAGTTGACTACTGGAAGTGTGATCAGTGTGTAGTGTATTTGTAATAATTTATTAAGTAAATACAATATTACTAGTACAGTATTATTATTAATTATTATTATATTATTATAATTATTAATTAATAATTTTGCAATTGCAATGAATCGTCGTGAAAGAAAGAAAAAACTAATTGCACAGCTTATTCTTCGACATTTAACAATCGATGACGAAGATGAAGAATATATGCTCCATGAACATTGGAATTTAAGAAAGAAAGTCAGTGACATTTATAATAAACGAGAAAACGAGGGTATTTTCAAAATGTTGATAAATAACCACCTTGTCGATGAAGAGCAACGGTTTAAAAGTTATTTCCGAGTAACTCGTGAGATGGTTGCCTACATTATTTGAACCTTGTAGAAAGGGATTTGACAACTGCCTCATACAACAGAGTAAAAACACCTATAACTGCTGCGGAAAAATTGGCTCTTACTCTTAGGTAAGTGATCTATGAAAAGTGATAATTCATTTTATTTAAATAATCTTTAAAATTATTTATTAAATCATCTTACTCTCCATATAAAAAAATCATTAAGGTATATGAGGTTATATATGCATATACATGTAGCTTATCATTAAATTATTATAAATAATGTTAAAAATGAAAATTATAATAAAAAATCATTAAGGTATTAAGGTATTAAGGTTTTCTATTAATAGGTTAATAGTTAATAAGTTAATGGTTAATAGGTTATTTATAGTTTCATTTTTTACCAACAACCCCATTTTCGACTTATTAAAAATGCCTGCATCGCCCTCCTTTCCATACGAACCAACATCAATAACTACAAACTTGCAATTAGCATCGATCATTGCAAGAAGTACAATAGAAAAAAATCCTTTGAAGTTGAAATACAAACTTCCCGACTTAGAAGGTGCCACTATTCTCACATGTTTGCCGTAAATGGCTGCAACACAATTAGGGAAATCCCTACGTTTCTTAAATTCTTCAGCCTTTTGGTTCCAGTTTATCTGGTCTGGTGAAGGTAGAAAAATAGGTACAAGTTGTTTTTGTATCGCAGCCAAAACCTTGGGTACAAATGTGCTTATAGCAGAAGGAGAGATGCGGTAACCAAATGCCAGCGATCTAAAGGATTCTCCTGTGGCTAGAAATCTGAAACGAATAGTTATATGTATATGAATTCGTCAGCACCATTTTACAGAATGTACATTTGCTATTTTTTGAATTTTGTTATACACGTTATTTTGCGGATTAATTTTCGGTTTTTGTGGATTACTAGTTTTTTTCACAAAATAATGTATATAACAAATATAATGAGTATTATGTACATTGTACATTAGAGTGGTCCTTATAATGGCCAATATGAAAAAAAAAATTATATAAAAAAAGAATAGAAAACTAGGTGTATATGTATCTTTGTGTTTCATTGCTATAGGAACTGAGTGCAAGAAGCGATGGAAAAGTGTGCGTGATCATTATAGGAGAGAAAAAAGGAAGGGAAAGGAACAGGAAAAGCTGCTAAAAAAAAGAGAGCTGTTTACTGGGATTGCTTGAGATTTTTAGATGTAGTGGAAGATGAAAGAGACAGTTTTTCAAACATATCCGAGCATGAAGTGACTGGCGTTGGCGATGAAGAAGATAAAGTAGTGGAAGAATGTGTTTCAACCGAGAAAGAGTCAGACCAATCAACTCTTCCTATAACTTCTGTACACACTCCTACTGAACATACTCAGATGTCAAGTGGTCTAAAGACTTCCTCTGATGATTTTAAAATACCAAAATCAAATAAAAGGAAAGAAAATGCTTTTATTAATAAATACTTAAAAGAAAAAAAGGAAGATAGGGATCATTTTAAAAAGTGCTTAGAAGAGCTTACAACACCAGAACCAGAAGAAGACGCAACAGACATGTTTTTCAAAACTGTAGCTGCTACTGTGAAAAAATTTCGCCCAGACCTCGCCACTAAGACAAAAGCAAAAATTTTTCAAATCACAGCAGAAATGGAACTTTTGAACCAGCAGTCACTAAATACCGGATTCACTAACATTATTCACGGTGATATTGAAAACCACTGTGTGACGGGGAGTATAAGACCATTCCCCCGGGGGTTTTTACACCTTTAGCCATGCTTCCCGAGGGCGGCTACTTCACGCCTTTGTGACGCGGACGCATGCCTCCGACAGGTTAAGTTCAGGGCGCCCTGGCGCCAGGCTGACGTTCCCCTGTCGGCTACTCTCGTTCGAGGTAGATGGTTGAGTCTCGCTGTTCCGCGTCGGCGAGCGCTGGATTCGACCCAGTCAAATTCCTCCCCTTCTACTAAGGCGCTACTCCCACAGTCTTCGCGAGGCCATCCACATAAGTCGCGAACGCGCGGCCGGTGAGCGCGAGCACGCGAGGTACCCGCGCGCATCGGCCGGACGCACGCCACAAAGCTCACTGGGTACTGATACCGTTCGGGCGTTAGCAAAGTCGGGTTGTCAGTAGGGCTCCCCCAGTGCCCGCGAAATGAGATTTAAGGATCCGTTATCCAGAGTACTCACAACGACTCTTTTCCCACTAGCGTCAACATCGGGACAGTTGTTTAAGCTGCCGCGATGCGACCTTTTATGAGTGGTACGGTTTTCTTTTTGCCGGGTGCCGTGTCCGTACCGAAAGCTCGGGTTTGGGTGCCTGACGGCGGGTGTCCCCCGGCCGGACTTCCACCTTGCACGTGTTCATTCACGAGTTGGCCGGGCCCGTGAACTCTCGGCCGGAGTTTGGGCGGGGAACGTGCCGGCGTGTGGCTGGAGGTCCGCGAACAGGAAAAATTCGAGGTGCCTGCCCGCGGTTGCTTTGGTCCAGCCCTTCCGTCACGTCTTCCCGCTTAATTGTTTTCCGCCGGTGTGTCGCAACATTTTTCCACGCCGTTTTTAGCGCTGATATGTCACTCGGACGGGTGAGCCCCGTGCGGAGTAGAGAGGTATCCCTCTTCCCTCTGGCCACCGGGTACTGTATCTCCAGAGGCCCCGTGTCGGAATCTTACTTTAAGCCGAACCACGTCTAACGGGCACGTCCTTCCTCAGAGCGGCTCAGCGTTGCGTGTGCAAACTGTTTCACCGCCTGGAACAAGACCTCGGATCTGGTCATGAACTCGGGCTCACACGGCCAGTCCGCACCGGCCGCTCGCACCGTGAGCTCGAGTTTGTTTCTTTCCTGGTCAGCTAGTGGGCATTCGTACAGCAGATGCTCGGCGGTCTGGTTCGGTGACCCGCATCCGCAAGCTGCGTCGCCTTTTAGGTTGAACATGTGGAGTTTCGCGTTAAAGTCCCCGTGACCCGTCATCAGTTGCGATGTGTAATAGTCCATGACGCACCAGGTGCGCTCCAACCGATGACGGATGTTTGGGAACCAGGCGTAAGTCCACCTTCCCTTGTCTACAGCGACCCATCTCTGCTGCCAGAGGTCGATGGTTTCGCTTGTATAATGTGACAGATTTCTACCGGCCTCTACGGCTGTCATTGCGCCTTTCCTTACGAGGATCTTGTCCTTCTCGGCCTTGGCCATCTCTTTTAGCTTCAAGTCCAGGGGGGGTGTCCCCGCTAGTACTTGCAGCGCCACCGTCGACGTCGTTTTATATGCACCTGTTATCGCCCGCAGCGGTAGTCTCTGGGCTGAGTTCGCTCTGCCCCGATGGTGTGCCTGGGACATGCAGTCCAAGGCCCACGTCGAGGCCGCGTAGCTCATTTGCGGTATGAATACTGATTTATAGATTTGGAGCGGCGCTCCAGATCTCAGTCCCCAGTTGGTCTTAGCGACTCCGTGCAGGCGACCAAACAGTGCCTTCGTGTTTTTCGTTTTCTCCGTCAGGTGGGCGCTGAATTTTCGGCCCTTGTCAAACGTTATACCGAGGTATTTCGCCGTCTCGGTCGGCTTTATTCTATCGTTGCCGAGACGGATGACCAGTGGCTTGGAGAGTGAACCTTTTATCCACAGTGTTTGTGATTTGGCTGCCGAGAAGGTAAGCTTGCGCTGATTCGCCCACAGCGATGCTCTCTCGAGAAGGGTGTTTGCCCTTGCGGTTAGTTCGGCCCTGTTTTTGCCCGAGATTAGCAGTGCAAGATCATCTGCGTACGCGACTAGTTCAGTACCTATGGGCAGCACCTCTAACAGAAGTGGATTCACAGCGTATTTCCACAAGTCAAGGCCGTACTCGCTGCCCTGCGGGCACCCCTTGGTGAGGGTTTTCCTTATGACTTGGTCGCCAATTTCCATTTCAGTTTGGCGACCGTCGAGGTAACTCTTAGTGAGCTCTACGAGGCCGTCTCTGCAGCCTGCGGCCTTCATGTCCATTACCAGTTGCGGCCACCAGAGGCAGTCGAACGCGCCCGAGATGTCCAGGAAGATTGCATGGACGTACTTTTCCGTTCTTGCCTTAGACCAGTCGAGTACGTGTTGGATAGCATCGACAGTCGAGAGGTTCCTAGTGAATCCGAACTGTCTTTTCGACATGTGCGAATCTGTGTCGCGCCGGATTCTCTCCACTATGACGTGTTCTAGCGCCTTAGAGAGTACTAGGAGGAGGCTTATGGGACGGTAAGACTTGGCTTCGGAAGGGTCCTTGCCCGGTGCCTTTCTGATCACGACCAGCTTGGCCGTCTTCCATGTGCTCGGGAACCTCTTTGCTCGTAGGCAATTATTAAATGCGTGTGTAATGTTCCCCGCGAGCACTGGCCAGGCTTGTCGCAGGATTTTAGCCGTTATACCGTCCAAGCCTGGAGACTTTCTTGGTGCCATCCGCCATATGGCCCTTTTAACCTCCTCGACCTCGCAGGGTTCGATATGCCCGGGGTCCTCGGACCATTTACTGAAGAAGCCGACCCTCACTCCCGTCTCCGTCCTGGCCGCTATTTGCTCAGGACTTTCATTATCGTAGCTGTCTTCAGGGACCAGGGTTTCCATAAGTCTTTCCCCTGTTTCCCTTAGAGACGTGGTGAACGTGCCGTCGCTTTTGCGAACGGCTGTTGGAAGGTTCTCCGAGGGTCTAGCGCCGCCAGTTTTCAGCCATTTGAAGACGGGGCCCCAGGGTTCTCTGTTCCCCGTTTCCGTTACGAACTCACGCCAGGCCCTTCGCCTGGCTTGGAAACAATGTTTCTTGTGGGCCGCCTTCAGCTTTCTAAACTTGGCGCGCGTAGCCCGACGCACCAATGCGCTGGTAGCGTTCCTGAGTCTCGCCTTCCAACGGCCGAGAGTGGTCAGTTCTCGACCCAGTGTGTCGTTCCACCACGGAGGGGGTCTGTGCCTACTTTCCTTCGTTTTTCTCATGTGCTTATCGCACGCTTCCCTCAGTACGTCCGAAAGCGCTATAGTACAACTTTCGACGTCCGGGCATTTGAGGTCCCTTATCCTCGCATCTCTCAGGTCTCCTAAGGTCTTACAGAATCTGGGCCAGTTCGTCTGGCTGTAGTTATAGCGTCGGGCGTTCTCCTCTGGACAGACGTGCGCGTTTTTCCGCGTGATGATGTCGAAACGGATTAGGGCGTGGTCGCTCGACGTTAGGTCGTGAGTGGCGGACCAGTTCGCGACTCTGACGTTGTTTGACGACAGAGTCACGTCCAGGCACGCCGACCCGCGGTTCCTGAACGTCGGCACGCCCGGCCGGTTGTGAACTCTTAGGTTCCTTTGGCTTATAAAGTCTACCACTATGTCACCTCGCTTGTCAGGCCTGTCGTCGTGCCAAACCGTGGACCTCGCGTTCACGTCGGCCCCCACAAGTATGCCGCCGCCCAGTCCGTCCATCACAGAGTTCAGGGCGTCGACACACCTCTGGGTGGGCTCCGAGAACTGGAAGTAGGACGATATCAGTGTGAGCTGGGTACCGTCCCTTGCGATTGTGGCCACGGCATTGTGCGAGGTACTTAACTGCCTTTGGCCCAAGACACTTATGGCTTGGTTCACTATAACGACCGTGGACTTGGGTTCGCAGCCGCTAGCTATCACCTTGAAGGGGCGCCTGTCTAGCAGGTAGACCCCTTTACCATCGGTCGCGGGCTCTTGTATCAAACAGATATCTATGGTCTTGCTTACCAATAATTGTTCGATTTCATGCATTACGATCTTCGATCTAGCTGCGTTTATCTGAACTACTTTAATTAGCATCTCGTCTTCCCTTAGGGCCGCAAGCCTGCCACTGTCCGCGTTGATTATGCAGTCAACTGACATAGCCGTTCCTTGCGTTTCACCGTTCTCAGTTCGAGCTAGCCGATCTTCGGGGCTGTCTATCAAATTATCGCGTTCGAAGACCAAGCGGCCTACGCCAGGGACGACCCTTTCTTTTTGAGGTCTGACTCGCACTGGTCTTTTCCGCCCTTTCCTCCACTTGCCATTCTTTTTGCGTGGCGGTGGGGTCGGCACGGTGGCGTCGACCGGAGTGACGCCAGCGTCCCGGCTCGAGAGGGGGTTATCTGTCGACGGGCTGCTCGGCTCCACCTCGAAAGAACTAAGTCTTATACACGTCGGTGGTGGGACCCCCGCAATCCGAATTCCCACCTACCGGGTCGCAACCCGACGGGGTGTCTTTATTCTGTACCATCGTGTTTCATAAGATTAGTAGTCTGCATAAAACGGCGCGCGACCAGGTCGCCGAGTCCTCGCCATATCACCGGGCGAGTCGGTTCGGAGATGCGCCCTCCGCCGGCGTCGAGATATTGGAACGGGGGATCTCCCGAGGGAAGACGGGGGACCGTTCAGTCCCACGTCTCCACCCAGCTCCGCTACCACGCGGAGCTCGTCGGACGCGGTCTCGATGCCGCGTCCCTCTTTCGCCCGTCCAAGGTTCCGTACCACCGAGGACGAGCTGATCACGTGGGCGCCCAAGGGTACGGCCTTTTGCGGACGCCCACCCGCCTTCCGTTCTTACTCCGAGACCTTTCGCTAGCCTAGTATTCGCTACTAAGCCTAGCTGGGTAACGCCGCTTTTAGAAGGTGAGAGCGGTGTGGAATCTTCCGGAGGTCATGGGCAACCCCGACTCGTTTGTCGGGCACATGCCCCTGTGTGGCCTGCCCCGGAAAATACCACAGTTATAGTCCCTGGGACTTAGAGCCTGTAGGCTTGCTCCGTTAAGATCCTGTGTCACCGGCCCCGGTCCGCGCCAGATTGACCGGCAAGTAGTAAACGTGGTCCGTCTTAGCGCGGGCGTGGACGGCACCCAGCGCATCTTCGGACTGCCCCGGCCGGTCCGCCGTAGGAGCGCCGTCGGTTCACCGAGGTGAGCCCGTGACGGCGCTCCCCGTGCTTACGGTCGGGTAGGTCCTCCGATGGATCTCCTCGTGCGTTCCCGTCGTCCGTGCGCGGCCGAGCCGGCCGCCCCCGACACGCGGCCCGAGACCCAGACCCGGCCGACCCCGGGGACCGTACCACCGCGGTAACTGTATCGGTTTTTCGCAGCGGCTCGCGCCGTGGGTGTTACCGCAATGGGAGTCCCCGGTGCTCCGAGCAGGGCCCCAGTCCGCGCCCCAAGACCCAGCCCGCACTCCGCCGCCCACGGAGTTTCGGGTAGCGTACGATATGTACATCGTTCAGGGTTCCGCGGGTGCGCCGTCAGTCCCGGCCGCCCGCTCTACCGTCCCAGCAGTTTCTTTAGCCGGTAAGGTTTTGCTGACGGCCAGTCCCGCCGGCGCCGCACCGCATCCTCCGCGCGATGCTAAGATGCCTTCTGCCCGCCCGCCGCAAATGTGGATTACGGCGGGCTTCCTTACGGTCTCAGTCTTACGACGGCAAATAGTGGTTTGACAACGAACTAGGTTCGCGGGTCCTCGGGGGACCAGTTGCGTTCAACGCTAGCTCAGGCAATCGACGCCAACCACGCGATATTTTCTCCTCGGGGTAACAGTCTTCCCGTGCTCGACCTACAGTCGTTCGGTGAGCTTGCGGATTCTATCGGATGGATGTAGCGGACCGCCTCCGAGTTCGCTTATCGGCCGGCCGGTTGCCGGTGCTATTGTAATCAGAGTGCGGCCGGTTCCTCGGCCGCATCTCCGACTTAGCCCGCATCAGCGGCCTTATTTGCTACCAGTTGCGCGCTGAGACAGCGTGGGGCCGTCTTCGTCGGGCGGGTCCACCATTCCACGCCCGCCTTCGACAGCTCCGTTCATGCGTTCGTCGGACGCCCTTCCCAAGACATTCGTCGCAGGCTTACCCTGCTCGTGTTACTCGGGCCGGTCATCCGTGAGTGGTCCGACCGCGCCGCGTCGTGTCGACCCGCGGTTCCGGTGTTTGAATACCTTGTCGATCCGCTGTCGGGGCGAGGCGCAGTGGTGTCCGCTCCGCGTGGGTGACCCTGCGGGCTGGTGTATGCTCGGCTAGCTCGTTGTCCGAAGGCCTCGTACGATTTCCACGTTCGCCGCCACCGAATAATCGGATAGAGAGCGGACAAAGATGTTGTTAATGTTTAATCGCGGCTCCCGAGACGACGCCCGAGGGCGATCGTAACGGGGGGCCCGGAGGTCTCTGGAACTATGCCATCAGCGCGCTGACATTATCGTACCCTTGTCCGCTCGTATCGGCGCGACATGTTCCTAAGATCTTTACGAATGTACCCGGTCTTAAAGGACTATGTGAGCTAGAGTTTCGAGCAGCCCAGTGCGCTGCGAGTCACTCACGCGCCGGATTCTCACCGGGTCGCCCCAGGCTACCGCGATCGGAGCAAGTCCTACCGCGAGAGCCCCGGGGTGGTCAAGTATTTGCTACAGTGGCCGTGCACCTCCTGGGCCCCGCATGGGGACCCCGGGGCCTGGCGATAGTGGTTTGACGACGAACCGAGTTCGCGGGTCCACGGGGGACCAGTTGCGTTCAACGCTAGCTCGGGCAATCAACGCCAACCACGCGATATTTTCTCCTCGGGGTAACAGTCTTCCCGTACTCGGCCTAAAGTCGTTCGGCGAGCTTGCGGATTCTATCGGATGGATGTAGCGGACCGCCTCCGAGTTCGCTTATCGGCCAGCCGGTTGCCGGTGCTATTGTGGTCGGAGTACGGCCAGTTTCTCGGCCGCATCTCCGGCTTAGCCCGCATCAGCCGCCTTGTTTGCTACCTGTTATGCGCTGAGCCAGCGTGGGGCCGTTTTCGTCATTCACGGTGATAGTGAAAATTCCTACCACTCATCTGCAGCATCATCTACATGCACTACACCATATACTTTTACCCCTGCGGACACTGACTCGGAAACTTCCAATTTTTCCAGTCACATAATTAGTGATGCTATGAAGGGAATTTTAGATGATGAAGATTTGTAATACTTTCAATATTTTATAAAATTAATAATATTTTAATTTTTATTATAATTTTCATTTTTAACATTATTTATAATAATTTAATGATAAGCTACATTTATATGCATATATAACCTAAATATCTTAATGATTTTTTATTATAATTTTCATTTTTAACATTATTTATAATAATTTAATGATAAGCTACATTTATATGCATATATAACCTTAATATCTTAATGATTTTTTATTATAATTTTCATTTTTAACATTATTTATAATAATTTAATGATAAGCTACATTTATATGCATATATAACCTCATATACATTAATGATTTTTTTATATGGAGAGTAAGATCGTCGTCAAACACACTGCCACAAATCAAACATTCTAGTTTAATTCTTTTTCTTTTTTTTAAAGAAACATCACTCATTTTAATTACTAAGTAATAAACCACAATCACGTTTGAGTTATGAGCACAATATGCAAATATATCAAATAAACAAACACGTTACGTCGTTACACCGTCCAAAACATAAGCAATTTTTGACTATCATCAATTGAACACATATTATTATTCTAAATTGTATAATAATTAATAACAATAATAAAAGTAATAATACTAGTAGTACTGATTAGTGGTTAGATGTCATCATAGATTATGGAAGTCGGCAATTGGCGTTCGATTTTATCTACACTAACAATTTGTTGTAAATCCATGATATCTATTTTTAGAATTTTTCTTGTTTTGCGCATTAGCGATTATCATAAACCGAGGAGCCAGTGTTTCCCAACATTTTAATAAACCATAAACCATTTAGATTATCTGATTTCTCAATACAAAATAGTAAATACAAATTTAGTATTTACAGATTTTAGCATTTGATCACCGGACAAAGAATTGCCGACTTTTTAAAAATTCTTAGAGTAGGGCATTTGCCATAGTCTGCCCCCCCCCCAAATGACGCCCCTGCTTTATA